>NC_083573.1:25110090-25360090 GCF_027579695.1 Neoarius graeffei
TTCAGCTCGCTTCTGCTCACTTCAGCCCGACACGGCTCGCGTTTCGACTGCCTCAGAACAGCACGACTCAGCTCGCTTCAGCCCTGCTCAGCACCCAAAACTCACACGGTTTTGGAGTGGGGCTGAAGCGAGCCAAACCGAGCCGAGTGGGGCTAGGGGCGTGAGGAGACACTCCCCTGTGCACTGATTGGTGAGGAGTGTCCTCACATGCCCACACACGCCCCGCGAGCACGCTGGGATCTGTAAACACCGTAAACCCGGAAGAAGAATTACAAATTACGAGAATTTCTGAAGCCTTATGCGCCTCACCTCATCTATACGCTCTTGCCAGTATCTGTTGGCGTTGTCAGTGACAACAAGCCACAGCACCAAGACCAGCAACACTAACGACTCCATGTCCTCCATGTTTATTGTTTACTATCCGGGTCGTGAGACTACCGCTTAAAAGGTCACTGATGTCACTGTTTGCGCCGCCTAACGACATCACGTGACGTCCACCCACTTTCGCTAACTCCACCCAATGTGTCCACCCACTTCCAGCCAGCACGGTTCAGCGCGGTTGTAGTCGAAATGCAACTCCAACAGCCCCACTCAGCCCAACTCAGCACAGCACGGCTCAGCCCAACTCAGCCGCGTTGGTAGTGGAAAAGCGGCATAAATTGACTGTAGGTGTGAATGGTTGTCTGTGTCTGTGTGTCAGCCCTGTGATGACCTGGCGACTTGTCCAGGGTGTACCCTGCCTTTCGCCCGTAGTCAGTTGGGATAGGCTCCAGCTTGCCTGCGACCCTGTAGAACAGGATAAAGTGGCTAGAGATAATGAGAATGAAATTGGAAATGTTTGGCTCTTTTTTTGGCAACAGTTAAACATAGTTAAATTTTTATAGTTTGATTTTTGGATTGTAAATAAATAATCTGAAAACTCAAAATTAGAGCAAGTTACCTTAGTTTTTACGTTGGTGAGTTACACGAATATCACAGTACTCAAGCTTATGTTTTTCCCTTGTCTTCAAATTCTCCTGTAATCCTTTTAATGTAAATTTTAGTTTACAAGCTACATTTTGCTTTTTGGTTACAAGTATGATTCCATAGTCACAACTTGCTGGAAATATCTTGTTTCCATTTGTTTTCTAAGATTAGGGTTGATTCCTTGACACTGTCTGGCACATGCAATTTTTTTTTAAAATTAAAAATGTTTTATTATAGTATGTACAAAACATCCTATAATGACAAAAAACCCCACAATATTTTATTCAGCATTCCGTAACTTGCTAAAACATGAATTATGAAAAAATTAAGAAATCATGTACATAATGTGCTTGAATGACCAAGTTCCTCCCCCAACAGCCATCTTATTTGATGACTGAAATATCAAACATTTGTGAAGACTGAAAAATTTAAGTTGTTAGAAATGGACTAATTCAGCTTACCTAATCAAGTGATACAAAACTACTTCTGCTCCTGGGCTGTTGCTGGTTCTTATGTGATGTTTAAGATACATTACATAGAGCTGACCATAACTATAAAAGAAAAAGACGGGGGAATAAAAAGCCAATGAGGAGTATATAATTTTTATTGCTATAACAGACTATGGTCTCCCTCAGCTAAATTAAATAACTGACAGGGAGAAGATCAAAACAAAACCACATAAAATTCAACATGCAGTCAACAAGCATAATGCGATCATACTCACATGGTAGCAACTGCAATGTCTCTTTCTGAAAGGATAATTTTGGCTGGTTTGGGAATCACTGGCAACTCAATCTCAAACTTTGGCATTTTTGACATGGTCCCATTCTAAAGAAAAATGTATTTAAAAAAAAAAAAAAAAGACAAAATTTTGACCGCCAATGTATCACAGACAGAATAACCCGTTAAACATTTGGAATAAATTTTTGTGCAATGGCCTTTCACTTGAATCTTCTGGCATGCGCTTAGAAGAAAGAAAATAAACAGCGTCACCAGAGGGACTGAAGATCACAGGCATTCAAATGTTGGTTTTCAACCTTGTCCCTTGCATACAGGGATTTCTCCAGAGTCTAAATCTTTTATTAATATTATGCACTGTAGCTGACGTGATCCCCAAATTTGTTGCAATTTTACACTGAGGAATGTTATTCTTAAATTGTTGCACTATTTGCAAGAGTGGTGAATCCCTTCCCATATTTACTTCTGAGAGACTCTGCCTCTGAGATGTTCTTTTTGTACCCAACCATGTTACTGACCTGTTGTCAGTTAACCTGATTAGCTGCCCCCCCCAGCATTAAACAACTTTTCCAGTCTTTTGGTGCCCCATCCCTTTTTTAAAAAAAAAAAAAAAAAAAAAAAAAAAAACATATTGCTGGCACCAAATTCAAAATTAGGTGTTTTTTTTTTTTTAACAATAAGATCTCTCAGTTTCAACATACACTGTCTTTGCTTGACAACCTTACAATGACTGACTATATTCTATACATTTTGCTTGACTCGGTATTATTTTTGTTTTGCTTGGTTCTCCTTGTTTAACATAGATAGCATAGTGCTGGCAAGGGACGTGTGCGCACGTGTGTAGTATGATTGTATGTGATTTGCATTATGGGCTCTGTTTGCTTGTCTAGTTTGCTTAATGTTGTGTAGAATATTTTAACTGTGTGACCTTAGGCTAACTCTGGTACAATACATTAAATGCCAACATTTATGTTTAATATTGTACATGGTTCCTTACAAATAAAATATCAATTAAATAATTAAGCAAGTAATAATAATTTTGCTCAACATTTTATAAATATTGGTTAAATTATGTACAGAATTTATGTACTATCTGTCTATAATGACATTATTTAACAAGACTCTTACTGACGTACTGTAACTAAAAAAGAAATACAACATATACATAAATTTCAAGGGACTCTTCCATCACAAATAAAGTACACATTACTCACTTTGAAAGCAAAGGGTTGTAGCACATTGCCTTGTACAGTGGTGGACAGCACAAGGACTGCAGTCTCTGGGCAGTATATATACCAGTTCACATTAATGCTCTGGCTCTTCAATATCTTCAGTGTTCGCTTTTCAGGAAGCACCTTTTAAGGCAAAATGAATAAAAATACTTTTCTTATCAAAATAAATGCAGCATGCAAAAGAATAAATTAGGATCCGTAAAATGAGAGAAATTAGATAAAGACAGTTTTGACATATTGGTTGCTCCAACTCTGTATGCAAATGAAAATCTAACTAATGCAACTGTACCTGGTAAAATTCTATTCCCTGGTCAGTGATGAAAACAATTTCATTCCAACTGGTCCAACAGAAGCCTAGAACACTAGAATTCTTCATCTATTGGTGTAAACAATACATTAATAAACAATCTGTTGCCACAACACTCAACCTGCTATAACACTACTGCCTCTGAACATCACCTACCTTGCATTCATGAGAGAATTCCAAATGAGGAAAATCAGGAATGAAGTTAATGAAATCCTGAAAAACAAAAGCAGTGTCACTAGATGGGGGGGGGGGGGGGGGGGGGAGATTTCTTCAATATTGACAGCAGGTCATTTCTGTTGCAGTATCTCAGCTTGAATTAAGAATAGAAAATTTAAAGTAAAATACATGCATGGGTTGGTAGCTTATAATATTGAGAGCCTGTAAGAAAAGTTTCAGGCATGTTTGACCATTTATAAGAAAGTTGTGAGTGTTTTTGTATTGGGTGCAAGGCTGAGTGTATACTTCAGTACTGAAGGGGCAAAGCAAAAGGTCTACTAGATTTAGATTAGATTAAACTTTACTGATCCCTTTGGGAGGGTTCCCTCAGGGAAATTAAGATTTCAGCATCATCATTACAGATAAACAGAGAAAAACTTCTAGATAAATTAAAATAAATTAAGTATTTACATATAATATAAAAAGGTGACAATACTAAGGTGACCATGTTGATTTCTTCACTATTAAATGAGCTGCAACCCTGACTTATGGACAAACCTGAACTCTTAACCTGTAAAACAAGACTGAAACTATGCATTATACTACTCGTTGTTAGCATGCTCTCGACTCATTCATGAAAAACTTCAAGATGTTACCAGGCTAGCCCACCGTAATTACCGTAGTAGGCAGTCCAACCCCTGCAGCAATGCAGAAAGAGTAAACAAAACACTGCTTTACTATACAGGATTCATGTGAGCATTACAGCAGGATGCACTTGTACAGACAAAGGCGGAAATATTGCCAGAAACACCCAAGCTGCTGGTATGATATGGATTTATTTGGTAAAATTCATACATGTAAAAAGATACAGTATAAATAGCACCGAGGACAACACAAAGTATAAAATACACATTTCCAATGTGGTCCTCTTGATGACAGCAGGAAACAATAAAATATAAGAAACAATAATAAATTGACAATTGTATAAAAACAATGAGAGAGTCATAAACAAAAAAAAAAAAACTGTAATTATCAGAGTACAACTAGATTACAGAAATGGCCCCAAAATGATTAAATATTAGTTATATATACACAGTGGTGCTTGAAAGTTTGTGAACCCTTTAGAATTTTCTATATTTCTGCATAAATATGACCTAAAACATAAGATTTTCACAAAAGTCCTAAAAGTAGATAAAGAGAACCCAGTTAAACAAATGAGACAAAAATATTATACTCGGTCATTTATTTATTGAGGAAAATGATCCAGTATTACATATCTGTGAGTGGCAAAAGTATGTGAACCGCTAGGATTAGCAGTTAATTTGAAGGTGAAATTAGAGTCAGGTGTTTTCAATCAATAGGATGACAATCAGGTGCAAGTGGGCACCCTGTTTTATTTAAAGAACAGGGATCTAGCAAAGTCTGATCTTCACAACACATGTTTGTGGAAGTGTATCATGGCACGAACAAAGGAGATTTCTGAGGACCTCAGAAAAAGCGTTGTTGATGCTCATCAGGCTGGAAAAGGTTACAAAACCATCTCTAAAGAGTTTGGACTCCACCAATCCACAGTCAGACAGATGGAGGAAATGCAAGACCATCGTTACCCTCCCCAGGAGTGGTCCACCAACAAAGATCACTCCAAGAGCAAGGCATGTAATAGTTGGCAAGGTCACAAAGGACCCCAGGGTAACTTCTAAGTGACTGAAGGCCTCTCTCACATTGGCTAATGTTCATGAGTCCACCATCAGGAGAACACTGAACAACAATGGTGTGCATGGCAGGGTTGCAAGGAGAAAGCCACTGCTCTCCAAAAAGAACATTGCTGCTCATCTGCAGCTTGCTAAAGATCACGTGGACAAGCCAGAAGGCTATTGGAAAAATGTTTTATGGATGGATGAGACCCAAAATCGAACTTTTTGATTTAAATGAGAAGTGTTATGTTTGGAGAAAGGAAAACACTGCATTTCAGCATAAGAACCTTATCCCATCTGTGAAACATGGTGGTGGTAGTCTCATGGTTTGGGCCTGTTTTGCTGCATCTGGGTCAGGACGGCTTGCCATCATTGATGGAACAATGAATTCTGAATTATACCAGCGAATTCTAAAGGAAAATGTCAGGACATCTGTCCATGAGCTGAATCTCAAGAGAAGGTGGATCATGCAGCAAGACAATGACCCTAAGCACACAAGTCATTCTACCAAAGAATGGTTAAAGAAGAATAAAGTTAATGTTTTGGAATGGCCAAGTCAAAGTCCTGACCTTAATCCAATTGAAATGTTGTGGAAGGACCTGAAGCCAGCAGTTCATGTGAGGAAACCCACCAACATCCCAGAGTTGAAGTTGTTCTGTATGGAGGAATGGGCTAAAATTCCTCCAAGCCGGTGTGCAGGACTGATCAACAGTTATGATGTTGTTTTAGGTCATATTTATGCAGAAATATAGAAAATTCTAAAGGGTTCACAAACTTTCAAGCACCACTGTACAGTGGTGCTTGAAAGTTTTGAACCCTTTAGAATTTTCTATATTTCTGCATAAATATGACCTAAAACATCAGATTTTCACAAAAGTCCTAAAAGCAGATAAAGAGAATGCAGTTAAAATAATGAGACAAAAAAATTATACTTGGTCATTTATTTATTGAGGAAAATTATCTATTACATATCTGTGAGTGGCAAAAGTATGTGAACCTCTAGGATTAGCAGTTAATTTGAAGGTGAAATTAGAGTCAGGTGTTTTCAATCAATGGGATGACAATCAGGTGTGAGTGGGCACCCTGTTTTATTTAAAGGAACAGTCCACTGTACTTCCATAATGAAATATGCTCTTATCTGAATTGAGACGAGCTGCTCCGTACCTGTCTGAGCTTTGCGCGACCTCCCAGTCAGTCAGATGCAGTCAGACGCGCTGTCACTCCTGTTAGCAATGTAGCTAGGCTCAGTATGGCCAATGGTATTTTTTGGGGCTGTAGTTAGATGCGACCAAACTCTTCCGCGTTTTTCCTGTTTACATAGGTTTATATGACCAGTGATATGAAACAAGTTCAGTTACACAAATTGAAACGTAGCGGTTTTCTATGCTATGGAAAGTCCGCACTATAATGACAGGCGTACTAACACCTTCTGCACGCTTCGGCAGCGCATTGATATCTGAGCTCCGTATCAATGCGCTGCCGAAGCGCGCAGAAGGTGTTAGTACGCCTGTCATTATAGTGCGGACTTTCCATAGCATAGAAAACCGCTACGTTTCAATTTGTGTAACTGAACTTGTTTCATATCACTGGTCATATAAACCTATGTAAACAGGAAAAACGCGGAAGAGTTTGGTCGCATCTAACTACAGCCCCAAAAAATACCATTGGCCATACTGAGCCATACATTGGCGATAATGTAGCAATAACTACATTGCTAACAGGAATGACAGAGCGTCTGACTGACTGGGAGGTCGCGCAAAGCTCGGACAGGTACGGAGCAGCTCGTCTCAATTCAGATAAGAGCACATTTCATTATGGAAGTACGGTGGACTGTTCCTTTAAAGAACAGGGATCTATCAAAGTCTGATCTTCACAACGTGTTTGTGGAAGTGTATCATGGCACGAACAAAGGAGATTTCTGAGGACCTCAGCTAAAGTGTTGTTGATGCTCATCAGGCTGGAAAAGGTTACAAAACCATCTATATAGTTTGGACTCCACCAATCCAAAGTCAGTCAGACAGATTGTGTACAAACGGAGGAAATTCAAGACCATTGTTACCTTCCCCAGGAGTGGTCGACCAAAGATCACTCCAAGAGCAAGGCGTGTAATAGTCGGCGAGGTCACAAAGGACCCCAGGGTAACTTCTAAGCAACTGAAGGCCTCTCACACTGACTAATGTTAATGTTCATGATTCCACCATCAGGAGAACACTGAACAACAATGATGTGCATAGCAGGGTTGCAAGGAGAAAGCCACTGCTCTCCAAAAAGAACATTGCTGCTCATATGCAGTTTGCTAAAGATCACATGGACAAGCCAGTAGGCTATTGGAAAAATGTTTTGTGGGTGGATGAGACCAAAATAGAACTTTTTGGTTTAAATGAGAAGTGTTATGTTTGGAGAAAGGAAAAATACTGCATTCCAGCATAAGAACCTTATCCCATCTGTGAAATATGGTGGTGGTGGTAGTATCATCATGGTTTGGGCCCGTTTTGCTGCTTCTGGGTCAGGACGGCTTGCCATCATTGATGGAACAATGAATTCTGAATTATACCAGGGAATTCTAAAGGAAAATGTCAGGACATCTGTCCATGAACTGAATCTCAAGAGAAGGTGGGTCATGCAGCAAAACAACGAGCCTAAGCACACAAATCGTTCTACCAAAGAATTGTTAAAAGAAGAATAAAAGTTAATGTTTTGGAATGGCTAAGTCAAAATCCTGACCTTAATCCAATCGAAATGTTGTGGAAGGACCTGAAGCGAGCAGTTCATGTGAGGAAACCCACCAACATCCCAGAGTTGAAGCTGTTCTGTATGGAGGAATGGGTTAAAATTCCTCCAAGCTGGAATCAACAGTTACCGGAAATGTTTAGTTGCAGTTATTGCTGCACGAGGGGGTCACACCAGATACTGAAAGCAAAGGTTCACATACTTTTGCCACTCACAGATATGCAATATTGGCTCATTTTCCTCAATAAATAAATGCCCGAGTCTCATATTTTTGTCTCATTTGTTTAACTGGGTTCTCTTTATCTACTTTTAGGACTTGTGTGAAAATCTGATGTTGTTTTAGGTCATATTTATGCAGAAATATAGAAAATTCTAAAGGGTTCACAAACTTTCAAGCACCACTGTACATCATAAAACTGGGTTTGGAATTTACTCCATAAAAATTGTTTCACCTGTTTCTTAAAATTATCATGTGTTTGACTAGGTTGCAGTGATCGAGGTAGGATATTCCACAAACAAATTCCTGTATACCTAAAAGAACTCCGAATGGTTTCCTTAAAGTGTGACATCACTTACAATACATGGCCATATTCAACAAAATGGACCATAGTGCCAGTGACATTTCTTCACTGATTTCCTCGAGTATTTCGACAATTACATGAATAGCAATGATGATAAACATTACCATATCAATTGGTTACACACAAGTGAACAATATTTATAGAGTTGTTTTAGTCAATCATTACCGAGGCTTTTTTGACAACACTAAATCCAAGCAAGACACCCAACAAACATCAAGCCACTTAGCTGCATCAGCAATTATAACATTTATGCCCAAAGGAACTCAAAATAACATAACATATGCTTAATAAAAACTTAGGGAAGCCATAAAAGAGTGTTTTCTTACCCTTTAAACTTCTCTTTTGCAGACTACTGACCATGTGGTCTCGTTTGTCTTGTCCGCTTTTTGGCCAAAGATTGTGGGAACTGCATCTGGATTCAGCACTGGCTTGTACGGTATTCCTAATGCCTGGTGCATCAGAGTTGTTTGAGTGAAACAATTTTCTTCAAAATGTTCTGAGCACACGAGCTGCGTAAAGCAGTTTTTGTTTACCCTCTTTCTGCATTGCCATAGTGCTGTCTACTATGATAATTATGGTAGGCTAGCCTGGTGACATCTTGAAGTTTTTCATGAATGAGTCGAGAGCATGCCAAGCGTGCTAACAAGTGCTTATGCTGCCAGGAATGTGTAAAAACTCACACACATGCCTCTTCAACAGATTTAGGCAAGTCAGATTGTATGCAGACCTGTTTGTAGGTAGTCTAGCAAGGTTACAGTCCGCAGAATGAGGCTGTCATGGCAGCACTAGAGGGGTAAAGATAATACTGATACCAGGGATATAAATATGAAAAGTTAACTCCCCCATTCAGTCACATAGGAGTAGATCAGCTGTTCACTATTCCCTCGCTGTTTATCAGCAACATCAGTATCATCTTTACCCCTCTACTTTTTTGTTAGAGAAATGGAATATAATTTTTTTCATATAAACTTTTAATGAAATAATCTCCAGCCAGGGGTAGCTTCAAGTCTTACTCGCTATGTGGAGCTTCCGTGTCTTGCGCCCAAATGACGTCAGAGCATTGCTGGAAACGATCAGGGGGATTTTTCTGATTGGTTAAAATATATTTTCAATGGCGGCCTCCATGAAATCATCCATTCTTTATAGAAACTGACTTTCGGAGATGGATATATTAGTTGTGCGAGCTCCTTATTTTCAATTATTCACATGAATCGTTAGATTATGACAAACTTTCTTTTCTTTTAATACTTACCACTGTTTTTGGTGATCGCTGAACAGCCAAGATTTTGTTCCCCAGTGAAAACTTTATACACTTTACCTCACCTTTGTCATCCATTCTGTATAGGAAATGGAAATATATAAAACTTTAGTTCAAGAAATGCTGGCTTCAATACAATGTTAAATGACTAATATTTGTATCTCTCAAACATTTGAATGTGGATTTACTGAATAAATATTTTGAAAATAGTATTGGAAGAGTAATGTGTTTGGCATTCCTTTACAGATAAACAATGAAACACTAGTATTCCCCCCCCCCCCCCCCCCCCCAAAGTTTAAACAACCCCAATTCAGAAAAGTTCTGTTGGAATGGAAAACACAAATAAAAAAATAAAATAAAGCAGTAATTTCTAAATTTTTTTTACTTGTATTTCATTGCAGACAGTATAAACCCAAGATATTTCATGTTTTATCTGATGAACTTCATTTCATTTGTTAATATACATCCATTCCTGTGTTTCAAACCTGCAACACATTCCAAAAAAATGCGATGTGGACAATTTAGGGCTAGTAATGAGGTAAAACAATTAAATAATGTGATTTGAAACAGGTGATCTCAACAGGTAATTGTCATGATTCGCTCCAAAATCACTATGCAGGAAAGGCCTAGTCTTTGAGAAGCAAAGATGGGCCGAGATCAACAATTTTGTCAACAAATGCATGAGAAAATTATTGTAATGTTTAAAAACAATGTTCCTCAAAGAACAATAGGAAGGGATTCGGATATTTCACCCTCTATGGTACACAAATTATTCAAGGAATCTGGAAGAATTTTGGTGCATAAAGGGCAAGGGCACAAGCCTAAACTGGATCTCTAATCCCTCAGATGGCACTGCATCAAGACCAGTCATTCATCTTTAGCTAATATAACCACATGGGCTCGGGATTACTTTGGAAAACCTTTGTCCAGCACTACAATACAGAGGTGCATCAACAAATGCCAGTTAAAAATTTACTGTACAAAAAGGAAGCCTTTTATTAACTGTGTCCAGAAGCACTGTTGATTTCTCTTGGCTCAGAGGCATCTGGGATGGACCATCACACAGTGGAAATGTGTATTGTGGTCAGATGAGAAAAAGTGTTCCAGATCTTTTTTTGGAAGAAATAGATGCTGTGTGCTCCAGACCAAACACAAAAAGGACCATACAGTCTGTTACCATAAACAAGTCCAAAAATCAGGGTCTGTCATGGTACGGGGTTGTGTCAGTGCCCTTAGCAAAAGTAACTTGCACTTCTGTGATGGCAGCATTAATGCAGAAAAGTACATAGAGATTTTGAAGCAACATATGCTGCCTTCAAAACTAAATATTTTCCTGGGACACCCATGCATATTTCAACAAGACAATGCAAAACCATATTTTGCACACATTACAAAGGAATGGCTGTGGAAGAAGAGGGTGCCTGTCTCCTCTGTTCCCAATAGAGAACGTGTGGTGAATTTTGAAAAGAAAAATATGACCATGATAACCAGTTTTGTTGCACACCTTAAGACCTGTTTGCAGGAAGAATTGGATAAAACAACACCTGACATGCTTAATCACTTGGTGTCTTCAGTCCCTAAACATCCTTTAAGTGTTGTGAGAAAGAATGGCAACATTATGAAGTGGTAAATGTGTCCCAACTTTTTTTTGGAATGTGCTGCAAGAATCAAAATGTGTTTATTTTATAAACACCAAAATGATGTGCTGTTGTATTGTTTTGAATGCAATATAGACCAAAGATTATTTACAAATAATTGTTTTCAGTTTTAAATTCAACATACTGTCCCAACTTTTTCTGATTTGCAATTGTACAATAAGCAAAAAACAGTAACTCTCAGCAATTACCTTACAGATCAGCTGTTTAGTCTAAGTGCATTAAACATAGAAAAGAAGTATTTTGTGCTCAAAGTGTATTTACTTTAATCCAACGCACACAATTCACATTGGGTTTTTTTGTTTGTTTTTTTTGTCAACTCATAACTGCATGATAACCATGAAAAACTATCAGCACAAATATTCATGGTAAGTTCAAATAACTGCAGTCAGATTATACATGAACAAGCGACGCCAAAAATCTTCCCCAGTAGATGATACTCGTATTTGTCAATAATTATTACATGCAGTTTAAAGGTAGACTGCCTTTCAGATTTTTCAAGTGTAGGTCATAAAAATAATTTTCCCTGACACCCAATTATTTTTGTTTAGTGGACAGAAAGCAACTGAATTCAAATAACAGACTTCCAATTTTATTATTTTAATTTTTTTAAAATAGAACAATTAATGAATTTAGGGCCACATGTCCCCAAATTCTCCACTATTTTTGCCTGCTTCAACATGACCCAATTCAAGATACTACGTCACGTGGTGGGCTTTCCCTGTTCATGCAAGGTATTGTGGGATACAAATTTGAAACAGGAGAGAAAAATGGAGGACGCGAATGAAACATGAAAGACTGACTATAATAATGGAAAGTGAGAAGAAAAGACTATGTTGCGAAGGAAAGGAAACGCAGGACCAAACTAATAAATATTTGTGGTCAGTGAGCACCTTGGTGTGATCAGCTGTTCATTTAAGCGACAGAATGATCTAACTGTCAGTACATGGTCAAGGTAAACCTGTAGATAGCAGTACTGCAACACTGGATGCCAGCTGCCATAAAACCCAAAAGACGACAACACAGGTAAACCTGCACATGCGTGCACCGGACTTCCTCGGTCTGCTTGACTGCGCGAAGCGAGCGATTTCATACACATTATTTGCTAGGGAATCTGCTCAAATTAAATAACTTCCCAGCCACAGAATGGCCTGGGTATTTTTTATTACAGAAATAAATATACATCACAATGACCAAATTTCAGAGAGAACTAAATTTCACTGATTTTATGAAATCAAAAGGCCATCTAGCTTTAAGTAAGGAATACCACACAACAGTTTGCTAATAATAATGCACACAATTCTTTATGCTTTAATGTATTAAATACCAATATTTTTAAAACTATTTCTTTGCAGTATTTTAATCAACAATTGGAGATGAAAGTGGAGCAAAGAAAGAAATCCTGAACTTTTGAAAGTCAAACTGGGGGGGGGGGGGGGGGGGGGGCAACGTCCCCTGAAAAAATTTTAATAACACATAAAACTCTGCTTTCTAGTGCATTTTAGTACTGATTTTCACTAAAACAAGTTATAACTTTTAAGCCTTTTTCTTTCATGTACATTAATGATTAACATGTCAAAAATATCAAATTTAATTCCCCTAGTTAATGAGTAATTTTCAGGAGTGCATTGTTCCAAATTCAGAATTCACACTGTTGGATGTCAAAACTTATATAAAGTGATGCTGTCACATCTTACGCGCAATACTGCATATAAATAATTCAACTGATATTAAAATAGTTCACACTTTCATGAAATTCAATTGATTCAATATCAAAACAGTCTTATTAAATCAGATATATATTTATTGTAACAGTAAACTCATTCAGAACAGAAAAGATAGATCAATCACATTATCTTGCAAAATTGAGCTTATTCAACACAAACTGTTATCAAAAAGAATATATGCATAATGCATATCCTGGCCTGTCCACTTTCCTCTCATAGTCTGATAAAAAGTCACTGTTTGCATCTTTCTCCTCCAGCCATGACCATTTGAACTTGTTCTTTACCTTTCCTTCTATGCTACGGATATCCGCCGACCTGTCAACTTGTTTGTACCTTATTGCTGAATTGGTAAACACATTTCAATAGAGAAGACTCAATTGTCTCGCTCAATAGAAAAGGTACACAAAAGAAAGACCGCGTTTTCTAAAGCACGATATCGCGATAAAATCTCATTCACATGACATGAGGTATGTATATAAGCATATAAGGTCTTGTACACACCAGCAAGCATTGCGAGACTACAAAAATGGCGGCACCCTGTCGCCAAACGTAAACAAGCCGCGCGATCGCAAAACCGAATTTCTATGAAACGGAACACAAAAAATCCGAAAAATAAATTTCTCCATTCAGAAAACTGGAGATTTTCAAGAGTTTTGTCAAAATATCCTGAAGAATTTCATCTATAAACAATACTACAGAACATTTTCTTAACTAGGCTTAATTAAAGAACAGTTCACTTACTATGATAAATTAGTGATATTTATGAGAATCTGTCACAGTATGAAAATATATCAAGTGCTCATGTCAACCAAATGAGACATTCAAACTAACAAGATATAATTTGAATGCATGTACATTATATACATCTTTTACTGATCACTATAACTTACCACGTTTTTTGCAACTGTGTGTCTTATCTGTATTTCAAGCCTTCATTTGTTCAAATACTGAACAGAAATTCAGAATAACAGCTAAATAAAAATCTGCTGCCTGTTTTGCTCACCGAAATTCTTTGATGCAAAATTTACTGTGTATGCACACAGGGTAAATCATTTTCAGTGTGTGGGATAGACTCAAGTTTTCAGGGTTCAATGCCCAAAACAAGCGAGTCAGCTCTTTTGAGGATCAATTCTGATGTGAACCCAAAGCAGGATGGAGACTTGCTGACTTGACACACAAGACATTAAAAAATATACAGCATATTTTTACAGTATATTATATATTCTAAGAATATACAACTAACCCTGCTGGGCAGGAAAAACACAGTTGGGTCCATAAGTATTTGGACGGTGACAATTTCCATAATTTTGCTGTTTCCTTATGTTATGGGCCTTATTCAAAACTCAAACTAGTTGGACATCTAGCTCTCCTATATTATAACTCTGTATTACATTTTGTGTGCTTATGAGCAAAAACCAATATTTCTACACTTGCTGTCTACAGAAATTAAGATGAGCATTACCAACTAGTAGACTGAGATTGAATGTTCAAAGTTTCATCAACCAAAATCCTTACCTGAAGGCAACTGAGTTCTTGTCATCTGGGCCCTTCACCACAACCCCAGTGGCACCACCAGATCGCACAGCAAAAACCTAGTACAGCAGAAATGTCACATATATTCACATGGATTAATAATGAATAGCACCAGTTATGTCATTAATAAGTGAGCAAAACTAATTTTAAATGGTCACGCTGCAAATTAAACTATTTGATTTTTTTTGTGCATCTAATTAGGTTATTCCTCCATCAGGTGTGCCTCCTCTATTACAGTTTTTAAATAAAGACTAAAAACATACTTTTACAGAATGTACACATTTGTACTCAGTCTTCTACATTTCCTGTGTTTCCATTTATTTGCTTGTCTTTGCATTTATATATTTTCTATCCCTCATCCAAAAATTCCCATGCAGGGATTGGCCATGGATGGCTAACATGACAAAATAGTTTCACCACTGATTAAGCAATGTACCTCGTGACATCAAAAATAAAAAATAAAAGGATATATGATACAAGTCAGCCATGGTATATCCTGGATATGCAATGAACTGACATCACAGGTTCAAGTTATACAGCCAACTCAAGTCACAGCTGTGGCTCCGCGAGCATTTCTGTGTGTGTAGATCTATGCAATATGATCATGCCTAGTGAGGCAGGCGATAGCGTGGTACACATGTGCAGGTCGAAGGTCGAGCCAATGTAAAACAACAAATATAGCTACCTTCAGTGAGTTTATGCTGAGATGCAAGCTTAACACTTTTCATTTGGAATTTTTTTTTTATAAGGGCTATAAAATCAAATGGATACACTGAGAGGCACCGGTTGAAATTATGGATTCTCTGAGGTGACTGGCATAGTACTATTTTCTGAAGGGCACCCTATGCCAGTCACCTCAGAGAATCCATAATTTCAACCGGTGCCTCTCAGTGCATAGTATATTTGATTACTATAAGCAAGGATGGCAGTAACAAACTACAATTACTCTTGACTGTAAAAAGTTGATTTGTGAGCTTATACTTTGAGTAGCTTTTAAAAAACTAATTTTTGCTTTCACTTAAGTATGTTTATTTTGAAATATTTTACTTCACTACAATTTAAACTGCCTACATGACAGAGTTTAAAAAAAAAAAAAAATGTAAAAAAAAAGGGCTCCATGAACTACACACCAAGAAATACAGCACCCAGAAATAACATTTGGGTGGGGTGTTTACTTCTGTGAGAGCTTGAAAAATTTTTCTAACGTTAGCAAATTTTAACACTATGTAAACTTTATTCACAGGTGTGTACATGCCATTTCAGAAATGTGGGAGGTGCACAAACATTTACATGCATTTAGCCTCCACTACAGCTCTGTTTCCATGTTGTTTAACTGTCCCAGAAATACATGAATCTAATGGCCCTTTTCCACTACCCTTTTTCAGCTCACTTCAGCTCTTCACGGCTCGCGTTTCGACTATCTCAAAACAGCACGACTCAGCTCGCTTCAGCCCTGCTTAGCACCCAAAACTCGCGCGGTTTTGGAGTGGGGCTGAAGCGAGCCAAACCGAGCTGAGTGAGGCTGGGGGCGTGAGCAGACACTCCCCTGTGCACTGATTGGTGAGGAGGCGTGTCCTCACATGCCCACACACGCCCCGCGAGCACGCTGGGATCTGTAAACACCGTAAACCCGGAAGAAGAATTACGAGAATTTCTGAAGCCTTATGCGCCTCGCCTCATCTATACGCTCTTGCCAGTATCTGTTGGCGTTGTCGGTGACAACAAGCCACAGCACCAAGACCAGCAACACTAACGACTCCATGTCCTCCATGTTTATTGTTTACTATCCGGGTCGTGAGACTACCGCTTAAAAGATCACTGATGTCACTGTTTGCGCCGCTTAACGACATCACGTGACGTCCACCCACTTTCGCTAACTCCACCCAATGTGTCCACCCACTTCCAGCCAGCACGGTTCAGCGCGGTTGTAGTCGAAATGCAACTCCAACAGCCCCGCTCAGCTCGACTCAGCACGGTACGGCTCAGCCCGACTCAGCCGCGTTTGTAGTGGAAAAGCGGCATAAGGGTCAATCCATGTGAAATCCCCAGAGGCCTCGCCACTGACCATCTTAGATTTGCTTCATACTTTCTGGAAATATTGTCAGTGTGCCCAATAGTGTACAAAATTTTAGGCTTGTACCTTCATTAGTTTCTGAGATATAGGGGCTTAAAAAAAGGGGCATGGCCCCAATTTCACTGTTAAAACACATGCTACAGAAAACGGACCTAACTTCCATAAGTCATTACTTTTAAACTATTCATGCAAGATGCATTAAATTTTCAAGGATTATTCTTCAATGCCAGACGCCTTTAAAATACTAAAATAGAAAGTTCACAGTTCAATATTTGCCAAGTTAAGGCTTGCTGAAAATCATTAAAAAAAAAAAACGTCTTCTATTGTGCTTTGGAGCAACTTTGACGCCCCCATATCTTCACAATAAAGCACACCAGATCTTTCAAATTTTCTTATTTATTACTCATGTTATGGTACTCTTTAGGCAACTAGGTATGTGTTCAAAAGAAATCAAACTTTCTGATTTATTAGGCTTTAAAAAAATAAAACATTTTGCACCTATAATTCAAATGCATATTGCAAATGTATGACAAGGTCTACCAAAAACAATTATACCACTGGAAAGAGCTTGTTCTGATTAGCAAAAGCACAAAATATGAAGTTGGTACCCTAAACCAAACTATAAATATTAAGGTATCAAGTACAGCATGTTTTACGATAGACAGAAATGCTGTTTTAAGGCACATTACAATACAGTTACAAACCTACAGTGTAGGGAAAAAAAAACCTTAAAAATATTTTATTTGAAGAGCTTAAACAGTGTATTGATTTGCTTTTCCACATCAGATGGAAGTTTATACTGCCTGCCAGTTGACGTAAGTGGGGCATCAATGATTTTCATGACATGCACCAGAGGGACCCAACGGTTATCCTCTCTCCTAGGCCAGCTGCAAGTCTGAGAGCAGAGGTGGAAAAACTGGACTGACAAAGTAAAAGTCCTGCTTAGGTTTTCCTTCTGCCTGTGCTCTCAACACAGGTGATTTCACCAATTAGCTCATCAACCTGGCTTAGGGGATGTGGTAATTAGGATCAGCTGGTTCACTGAATTGGCTGGAGCAAAAATGTGGCAGGGTTTTTACTTTCTGCACCCGGGTTTTTCCACCTCTGTCTGAGAGGGACCACGAGGATGCACAAATGTTACTTGTACATCTTGTTCCCCCTCTGATAATGCACGAAATGTTGCCTTTCCACCACTGTCTGTCATACAAACATACAACATATTTACCAGGAATTGTATCTGCCAGAGAGACTGCTGATTTAACAGGGGTTTTATGCATTACTTGTGGCCGATTCCCACTCATATCCACAATGAAGCTAGGACCACCTGACACCCTGCTGACCTGCAGCTGGTTGGACATGATTGGAACGAATGAGTGGTTGTCTCTTGTTCCAGGAATAGTAGCTGACCTTGAAAAGATTTTCAGGTCAGGTCAGGTGGTCCTAGCTTCATTGTGGATATGAGTGGATGTGGATTTTCCACTCTCCATAACTTTCCCTGTACCAACCCAGTTGAAATGGATGTTCTTAATATGTTTTTCTGCCCACAAAAACAGATCAGATGGGGTTAGTATGTGATCACTCGTGACTGCCTGTAAGCTAGCTCAAACTGCTGACCGCTTTACAGTGCCTCCAATACCATCACAGGGTGATTTACCAATGAGAAGTGGCAAAGAAATGCCATTCTACCAAAAGTCCAAAATCATATGCATGCTTTATTAGATTTGTGAAATTTTTATAGTTTTTGTATTGGGCTGCTGATCCGTCACTGAAGTAAATTACCTTTTTCAGCCGGGGATGTATCTGGCTGGCAAATGGAAGCTCATATATGTGCCTCTAAGGGACAGTGATAAAAATCCTCATGAATTTTGTAGTTTTTCAGTTTTTATGCATCTCTGGATGCATCCAAGTAGATTATATGCCTTAATACAGCATTTCCGTCTATCGTAAAACATGCCGTATTTGATACCTTAATATTTATAGCTTGGTTTAGGGTACCAACTTCATATTTTGATAATCAACATAATCTCTTTCCAGTGGTATAATTGTTTTTATGATAAACCTTGTCATACATTTGCAACATGCATTTGAATTATAGGCGCAAAATGTTTGTTTTTTAATTTTTAAAGCCCAATAAATCAGAAAGTTTGATTTATTTTGAACACATACTTAGTTGCCTAAAGGAGTACTATAACATGAGAAATAAGAAAATTTGAAAGATCTGGTGTGCTTTAATGTGGAGATATGGGGCATCAAAGTTGCTCCAAAGCACGATAGAAGACATTTATGACTTTCAGCAAGCCATAACTTGGCAAATATTGAACTGTGAACTTTCTATTTTAGTATTTAAAGGCGTCTGGCATTGAAGAACAATCCTTGAAAATTTCACGTATCTTGCATGAACAGTTTAAAAGTAATGACTTATGGAAGTTAGGTCCGTTTTCTGTAGCACGTGTTTCAACAGTGAAATTGGGGCCACGCCCCTTTTCTTAAGCCCCTATATCTCAGAAACTAATGAAGGTACAAGCCTAAAATTTTGTACACTATTTATTGGGCACACTGAAACTATTTGCAGAAAGTATGAAGCAAATCTGAGATGGTCAGTGGTGAACATTTTTCTAAATCTGGTGATTTGAGGCAGAATGAAAAACTGTACGATAGCTCAGATACTTTTCATACAAGTTATATGTGAAGCCAGTCTCAAAATAAAGACACAAAATCAGTGCTTGACAGCAGGCACCGTTTTCACAGAGTACCAGTCAAAGGTTTGTACACCCCTACTCATTCATAGGTTTTTCTGTATTTAACTATTTTCTACATTGTAGAACAAAACTGAAGATATCAAAAAGTATGAAATAACAGATGGAACATATATGGGGTCCAAAAATTGGTAAAAGTTTCATACTTGACGCTTTGCACACTATTGGCATTATCTTAACCAGCTTCATGAGGTAGGCAATTGGAATGCTTTTCAATTAACAGGTGTGCCTCATCAAAAGTTCCAACCATCCATTATCTGTAGCCACTTATCCTATTCTACAGGGTCGCAGGCAAGCTGGAGCCTATCCCAACTGACTATGGGCAAGAGGCAGGGTACACCCTGGACAAGTCACACATAGAGACAAACACATACATAGGCTGACACAGAGACAAACAACCATTCACACCTACTCTCATTCACATTCAATTTAGAGCCACCAATTATCCTAACCTGCGTATCTTTGGACTGTGGGGGAAACCGGAGCACCCGGAGGAAACCCACGCAGACACAGGGAGAACATGCACACAGAAAGGCCCTCGCCGGCTGCTGGGCTCGAACCCAAGACCTTCTTACTGTGAGGAGACAGTGCTAACCACTACACCACCGTGCCGCCCTCATCAAAAGTTAATTAGTGCAATTTCTTAACGCAAATTTCTTAATTTGCCTTCTTAAAGCATTTGAGATAAAATAATAGTAAATAATAAAAATACAGTAAATGGACCCATTTAACAACTTTAGTAATCCATATTGTGTCAAGAACCGCTCAAATAAGTAAAGAGAAACAATAGTCCATCATTACTTTACGACATGAAGTGACTTAATTAATAAAAATAAACAAAAAACAGAATTAGGCATGTCCAAACTTTTGGCTGGTACTTTAAGTAAAGGAAATGTGAATCTCAGTTTTGCAAGATGTCGCAAAGTTTTAGAGCTTCCTTTTGCTTTATTCGTACAGTTGAACTCAAAATTATTAGCCCCCCTTGTGGAATTGAACATAATTCTTGATTTCTCCATGAAAATGACCATTGACAACAAATGTTTTTATTCTTGAAATAAATGCACTATGAAGACATTGTCCAACAAGTTTCATTACGATATCTTATCACACTGAGTTTCAACCAAAAACAGCAAAAGTGAGATGTTCAAAATTATTAGCCCCCTGACCATTAGTAGTCAATTGTGTACTCTTTTTGACCCACAACTGACAACAACCTCTTTGAATAGTTTTTCACTAGGTTGGCACAGGTCTCCTGAGGAATTTTGGCCCATTCCTCCATTGCAAACTGTTCCAACTGGCCCAAATTGGATGGTTTTCGTGCATGGACGTTCTTTTTCAGCACTTGCCACAGGTTTTCTATTGGATTGAGATCTGGGCTCTGTGCAGGCCACTGTATGACGTTGGTCTTGGTATCCTTGAAGTATTGCTGGACTATTTTAGATGTATGCTTTGGGTCGTTATCTTGCTGGATGACCCAACGACGACCTAAGCGCAAAGTGAGAGCAGACTTCTGCATGTTTTCCTTCAGTATTTTTAGGTAATCTTCCTTTTTCATGGTGCCATGCACCCGAACCAGACTGCCTGTACCTGAGGCTGCAAAACAGCCCCACAGCATGATGCTGCCACCACCATGTTTAACTGTGGGAACTGTGTTCACAGGGTTGAAGGCCTCTCCCTTTCTTCGCCATACATAGGCAATGTCCATATGCCCAAACAGCTCCAATTTCGTCTCATCTGACCAAAGCACAGACTTCCAAAACTCATCTTTCTTCTTCAAGTACTCACGGGCAAACTTTAGTCGGGCTTTGATGTGACGATGTTTTAGTAAGGGGGTTCTTCTGGGACGATAGCCCCGAAGCCCATTCTGATGAAGAGCCCTCACAACAGTGTGCCTTGACACACAAACTCCAGAAGAGGCCAGGTCAGCAACAATTTCCTTTGCAGATGTACGGGGCTCTTTACGGACATCTCTGACAATTTTTCTTTCCAGAGTTCTTGAGATCTTACACTTGCGTCCACGACCAGGTTTGTTCTTGACCGAATTTGTCTCCTTGTACTTGGCAATGATGCACCGAACTGCAGTTCTGGAGACTGTAAACCTCTTCGAAATGGCAGTGTAGCCTTGGCCCTTGTCATGAGCCTCCACAATCTTTTGTCGGAGTTCAAGACTTATTTCTTTAGTCTTCGGCATTGTGACAAATAGTAATCCTCCTCATTCATTCAAATGCCCTGTTCCTTGGAGTCCTTTTAAACTGTTGAATGGAGCCAATTGACTACAGGTGTTGCTAGGAAGCCAATTGATTGCACAGGTGTTGTTTAAAAGCTGATTGGTTAATTAACTGTGTTTTAAAAGCAAGAATCCACATGGGGGCTAATATTTTTGACCAACTCATTTTTACCATATTTCATATAAAGACAGCCTAAAACTAATTTCATATTCCAAAATGCACCACAAACATCTGAATAGTACTGGTGATTGTTTGTGTATATCAATTTTTATCAATGCTTTAAACATTTGGAGGATATTTGGGAAAATGTTCCAAAATTTAAGGGGGGCTAATAATTTTGAGTTCAACTGTAGATAAAGCCATAGTATATTCAAAATCGCACTGGTGTCTATGTGACCAATCACATCGTTTCTTTGCATATGTCTCCACATACATCTCTCATCTCTGTTAGTATTAGCATTCAGCTTGAATGCCATGAAAAAAAATCACAAACCACCACACATCTACAAAATGGCCACTCTCAAAATTCTATGAATCTCTCCCACTGGTGTTTGCTCTCATTATTGTGGTTTCCATGCCACTGAACTGACTTGGAAGTACACTAAACTAAATTTAAAAGTTTTGTGATCTCACAAATGTACATTTTTCCCCCTCCATGTCCCTTCCACAGCTCCATAAGGAAATGACATGATCAGAGCAATCATCCGGGAACTTTCACACAGTGTGGTCACTGCCCCTTTTTAGTGAGAAACAAACCTGTCAATTGGAATGATAGCTAATGAAGTCCACAGGTGTTTGATAAGGAAATACATTTTTTTTAAAATAAATAAAGTACAAGTATAGTTGCAGTGACATATCAGAAGAGTTACATTTGTACATTGGCAGCTGATGACAGGCGTCAGCATTGGTGGTCAGTGTTCTTTTTGCCAAAGTCGGAATGGATTAATGAGCTTACTCAATGGCCTGAGGTGTTGTATCCTGACATTTACAACATGACTTTTTTTTCTGAATAGAGATATGCAGCTGTCTTCTTAGTTTGTCCACTTTGTTTACTTTTCTGATGTTCATGTGCAGATCCAGTTGAGCACCTGCTAAGCTAGACTGGATGGGAGACACATGACCTCATCCTCTCCTTCCTAGTTTGTGTACGTGGACAGCCCCTTACCGCTGCCATAAAACCCATCTTTTTCCCTCCATTTCCCTACTCAGTAGCAAGGAGAAATGAATGTGTGGGTGTGTTTTACTGTTGATGGTACAGGACATAACACAGCTTTAAAGGGCACATCCTGGACCATTTTTTTTTTTTAATATGAAAGTATGTCCCTTTACACACTCATCCAGAAGGGTAATTTTGCACAAGGCCATCTGTCTACAGCAGAAAAAATAAAATGCGTCTGGAAAAATCCCAAGGGAGTCTGATTCGTGACATCACCTGCGGAACCGCCAGCAGGCTGCGAGAGCTTGCACGGTTTCAGTGCACAACCTGTGTAGACCAAGTTTAGCAGCTAGCGATTTTGCACTGAAATATGGAACTGTCACCTGAGCGCAATGTTACTTCAACTTTGGATGATGATTCAAGTAGTGAAGACGACGGCGACAATACCGGGGATGTAAATAATACGGTCGTTTTCTCATAAACAAACCAGCACTGACGTAGGATTCAGAAGCAGGTGTCCCACACGTGATGTCACGAAAATCAATGTTTGCCAGGAAATCCAAATGCCAAGTTTTTTCAGAGGCGGACGAATTCGCCTCAAATGGCTTGATTTCAGCTGAATTTTTCTGGTATTGAGCAAGGTAAAAAAAAAAATTGCACAAAATGCAAAATGTGACAAATATTTGACCAAAGTTTAATATAAAATAGGAGAATTACATTAATCTTGCTCCTGAATTTACCCGTGATATGCACTTTAAGGCATGGTGATGGCCTCTACGGCCTATTTGGCACCAGTCAATTTTACTGCTTTGTTTCCCCCAAAAAAAGGGGTGCATCGACCCAAACTACTTCAAGCTGACATCACTTTGCTCTGGTCAATATTTGATCTCAGTCTTGATAGAGGTTATGCTGTAGGAGTATAAATGATGAAAATTAACATTTTAATATGACCTAATCTTTCCTGTTATAACATTGGCTTAAGTTTTTCTGTTTTCTTCCATTATCATGTCTATTCTGAAAATAATATGGTAGAAAAATCCATCAGCCTGGCTTTCAGTAGTGGTGCCATCATAATGTTGTTCAATGTATTTCAGCCAGTAATGCATGATCAGACTAAATGAAGTACACCCTTCGTTTATAAATTATACACTGCTCGGCCAAAAGAAAGTCACCATTTGGATTTAAATAAGCAAATATATAAGAGGTTTTGACTGAATAATTACTGTGATTAATGTGTTTCAACCGGCAACAATTCTTTTAACCCTAACTGATACAGTGAGTAGCCTATCATTTCTTAAACATTTCGGAAGATGTATCCCATGCTCATGGAAAGGAGGTTACTGTGTTTCAGAAAAGTCAAATTATTGGCCTGCATCAAGCAAAGAAAACACATAAGGAGATTGCTGAAATGACTGGTCATAAGAAAACCACTTGTTAGTGAGACTAATCAAGAGAAAAGGCTTCAATTTGCTAGACAGCAAAAAGATTGGACTTTGGAGCAATGGAAAAAGGGCATGTGGTCTGACAAGTCCAGATTTACCCTATTCCTGAGTGATGGGTGTGTCAGGGTAAGAAGGGAAGCACATGAAGCAATGCACCCATCATGCATAGTGGTCACTGTACAAGCCTCTGGAGGCAGTGTTATGATCTGGGGTTGCTTCAGTTGGCCAGGTTGAGGCTCAGCAACGTTATGGGGCAATAAAATGAAGTCAACTGACGACCTGAATGTACTACTGAATGACCAGGTTATCACATCGAGATTTTTTCTGATGGCACAGGCATAAGATTTGGGCTCAGACTGTGAAAGAGTGGTTCAGGGAGCATGAAGAATCATTTTCACACATGAATTGGCTACCACAGCATCCCAAGCTCAATCCCATTGAGAATCTTTGGGATGTGCTGGAGAAGACTTTACGCAGTGGTTCCTATCCTCAACATAAGATCCCGGTGAAAAATTAATACATCTCTGGATTGAAATAAATGTTGAGATATAAGTTGTGGAGAAGTTTATTGAAACAACGTCATGGCGAATGCACACTCTAATCAAAGCTAAAGACAGTCCAACCAATATTAGAGTGCACAACTTTTTTTTTTTTGGTTGTTTTTTTTGGGGGGGAGGGGAGTGCATGAAAATGGGATGGGATCAGTATTTACATTATAAACAAGATACGACAATATGTATTCTTTCAAACAGTTTGTAACATTAACTTCAGACATATTTGCAAACAAGAAATGTGCTTTATCAAATGTCAATATCAAAAGTTTTGTATGAATGTAATAAAAATCAGCTGTATGAAAAAGGTGATCTGAAATTAAACATAATAAAATAGTTATCCACATGCTCCTGGCCTGGGAAATGTAAAGCTGGGAAAGCTACTAAGGACAACAACCACCACCTTTTTTTTGTTTACCCTTATTAGCACCATTTACATTTTTTAATAGATATTTTTCATAAGTCTTAATAAAAATAGACTGATACAGTTAAGCTATACATGGCTAGCCTAAAGATTGTTGTGGATGGTTTCACTGGATAACCTAAAGATGGACTTTGA
The DNA here is from genome assembly GCF_027579695.1 of Neoarius graeffei. Classification (NCBI taxonomy): domain Eukaryota; kingdom Metazoa; phylum Chordata; class Actinopteri; order Siluriformes; family Ariidae; genus Neoarius; species Neoarius graeffei. The sequence goes on from NC_083573.1 coordinate 25,135,434, forward strand.
ACAGTTTTCGTCCATGTCTCATTTATTATTTAGTGCACAACTTCACCCAGACGTGAGTCAGACTTATATATATATACATACACACACACACACACATACATACATACACACACAAGTCAGCTCTCAACATTCACCTAAAACAGCCTAATTTTTCATGACAACACTAATCACAGGCCTGTGTTTGGTGTACTGACGCTACACAGACAAAACGGATCGTTTTTACAAGTTTCTTTAAAACTACTGTATGGGTCCAGATTCAACAAATCAAAACACATTGTTCTGTTAGACAGCTTTTCATATAGCTACCCTGTAACTGGCCATTTCTCAACTAAAACATACTGCAACATAGAGCGGCGGCTACAATTATCAACATCTTTTTAGATTTACCAATAAGCAATTTTAAAAAGGTGAGTTTCAGTTACAACAGTTATTATTAGTTAATTAATCAACCGGAAGACACCACCACCACCCACATACACACGCACGCACACCTCACCCCGCTCACCCTTCAAGCTTGTCATCTGACGACAACTTGTTACCTGAGATGGATTTTTTTTTTCAGCACGATCAGGAAATTGAGAAAAACCTGGACATTATCGTCGCAGATAAGCATGGTGGAAAGATCATGGACATGTTCTTACTTATCAAATTCACATATATTTCATGATATCTTTGTCGAAACCTACTTTGTTTCTTACCCTTTCATTTGACAGTCGCCATTTTGTATCTAAACGCTCGTTTGAGAAGTCACGTGAGATGTCGATAATCATGATTATTTTCACCGGTGTCCACCATTAGACACACCCTATGGAATTTAGTGACATTTACAACTGTTAGGGATCGATCTTTGTGTAACATTAGTGAAGCAGATGAAAAAAAAAAGTGCTGTGATTTTTTTTTTTCTGATTCATAATGCTTATAGAGTATTTGGAATTCTATTGCAATAAATAGAATTAGATCAGAATTAAATTCCGAGCATATAAAAAATTGAAATAGTCAGAATTTCTCTTTTTTTGCAGTTTGTTGTAAATATCTACCACATATTACAATAATCAGTAGGCATTTCATATTTTGTTTTGAGGAATGACATGCGACCTTTGATCTGGATTTACATGTGGTTGCAATAGCAATTGCCTGTTGATGTTTATTGGTAAACTACAAAACTAAAAATTAATACAAACAATGAATGATTAACAAAATGTGATCTACGAAAATACTTAGAAAGTGGAACAAAAAGATTTTCCTGACAGGTTAAACACAGTTCATTTGTCCTCATTTATGTAAGCACCAACATCGATACATTTATATAAAATATATTTTGTACTAAATGTAAGTCTATGTAAAACAAATTTTAAATTAAAACTGTTTAAGTTAATACTACATACCGATTATTTTACTTTTATAAATAATCATCTGGGTGTCGATAACTCTGGACAAGGGTGTCAATACTTGTGGAACGGTGTCACGTGATCTGACACGCTAAGTAATGGGGGGGGGGTGGAAGTTTGAGTAACTATTAATGCACAATTTACGTCTTGAAAGTATTTTCTACTTTTGCAATGGCTAAAAGATCGTTAAGGTGTCGATAATTGTAGCCGCCGCTCTAGTATCAGGAACGCTGGACAACTCTGTTACACTATACACACACAACACGGGTTCCGCTAGCCACATTAACTAGAGAACTAGACTTAAAGGTAATAATCACTGAGAAGTTAGCTCACGTTAGAAAAGTCGCGACTCTTTTTGTAGATCATGTTAAAACTATCCAATGTTTTATCTGAATTTGACAGCAGTGAATTAAGGGAGCTAGCCGTGTCTGTATTGAAACACATACCTGTTTATTAGCCTCGTCGAAAAATACATTGTTGACACTCGACGCATTTTCAAACTGGACAGGGTTTTCACTTAACTCTAAATAATGCCCCTCACTCATCGCCCACAATATCGAACAATTTCCGATAGCATAAAAACGACAAGTTTTCTAAGTGCGTTGTAATACAGCCCACGAACTATAAACGTCACGTGACCACATCACATGAATACAACTTTTCCTGAACACGAACTCTATCCGGAAGTGATGTGACGTTGAAAACCGAGATGATTATTTATCCATCCTGTGTTCTGTCCTAACCACTTTTCCTTGACCTCGATGGAAAACGTCATTCGCCCCTTTACCAAATCCCAGCATGCATTGCGCGCTAGGAACTTCCGGTGGCTTTGTGTACGTTGCTAATGACCATACAAAAACAAATATTGGGCTATAAAATTATTTTCTATGTTCAAATATCGAATTTAAGTTGAAATGCGATGTTATTAGATTGCCTTTATTTGTCTAGTTGCTGGTTCCATGGTACTTTTTCGTCAACACAGAAGCTTTTAATTGGTCATTTTCTCTCTGATACACTGTAGCTTTTTTTTTTTTTATTAATTATTTATTTAACAAACGAAGAGGTACAATGTCTCTCAGTTCTCAACAATGCAAGGGAACAAACAAACAAAAAACCTAACAAAAACAAAAAGCCAGAGGAAGTCTATTATGAGTTTTGAGTCCTTCAGGGTTTTCAAAGTCCTTACTGCTTTCTTGTTCTTAACATATTCCAATAGGCTGCAATAGTGCTTCAGTTCAACAGAAAAATTTTAAAGCAAAGTTTGGAATCAGACCATTTTGCTTTATGTATATAGAATTTTCCTAAAAGTATTAGAAGCTGAATTATGTAGTGAATGTTGGTATCCACACCATGAAATACAAAATATAACATTACATCAAAAACATTAGTAATGACATTGTATCCTGTTTCTCTGTTTATAAAGTTTTGCATATCTGTCCAAAACATATTTGAATACATACAGTGAAAAAACAAATGAAAAATAGTTTCTTCTATTGAACTACAAAACGTACAAGTGTATTCATCATTTATCTTGAATTTTTTTAACACATCTTTGACTGGATAGATACGATGTAAAATTTTGAAAGAAACTTCTTTTACCTTGTTATTGATACAGTATTTGTTAATAACACAACAAGCCTTATTCCACTGTAAATCGCCCACAATAGAAGACCAAAAAAACTTTGCCATGGAAGGTGAAGTACAATCTACAGTCTTTCTAAAGTGCTTGTTACTACACATACGATTTCTAACATCAATATCCCCAATAAACAAGTTTTTGGAGAGAATGTTACTATTCATTATATCACAATTCTTAAAAAAAAAAACTAGGGCACATGTGGGCACTGCATCAAAAACAATAGCATATTCTTTAGGTGTAATTGGTACCCCAAATTTTCCAAGAAACTCTGAATATGATAAGATACCATTTTTGTTTAACAACTGCCCAACTAACAAAATTCCATTGTCATACCATGAGCAATAAAACAGTGATTTATTTGTGTACAAGATATTTTAATTATTCCAAATGAAGCACCTATGAGGGCTAAATTTGTGCTTATACGCCAATAACCAAGATAAAAGGGCTTGTCTGTGAAAATGAGCCAGTTTTAATGGAATTTTATCAACAGAAAAATTGCATTTCAATAAAAAAATCAATACCACCAACAGAATTAAATAAATAAGCTGGGAAATAATTCCATATATTGTTAGGATTTTTAACAAATTCTATAATCCATTTTATTTTAAAGGAATTATTTAAGGTTAATTAAATAATTAAATACAATACCTCCAGACCACCTTGTTCTTTATTATCTCTAATAACATCTTTTTTAAGGCAATGAGGTTTTTTCCTCCATATAAAATCATATAACATTTTGTCTAACTCCTTGATTATATTTGATGGTATACTGAGTGACATAAACTGATCTAGAGATACCTTCTGTTTTAGATAAAAGGACCTTTCCAAATAAAGAGATGTCTCTCATTAACCAGGAGTTCAATTTTGCTTTTGTTTTTTCAAGTTCAAGTTTATTGTAGCCATATCAACAGTATAAAAATACAGTTGCTAGGAATGTACTTTGGTGTGCTCACAAATCCCAACAATACAATCAGACCAAACAAAAAACTAAGGGGGGACAAGACAGAAAGACAAGGGGGCACATAATAACAGGGAATGACAACATACAAAAAAAACATTGAAAAGTGCTTTGGATATATAGAGTACAGCTGGTGGTACATTGTGCAAAATAAGCAAGGGAGGTAAGTAATAGGTTCAAAATTAAGTTTACTGCGTTGTTTAACATCTTTACAAATAACAATGCCTAGATATGTCACACTTTCTTTAATTGGTATCCCACAACAGTTTGTTGGAGTACATGTTTTGATTGGAAACAAAACAGATTTATCTATGTTCATTTTTAAACCTGAAATACTGCTAAATTCATTGATGCACGCTACTGCTTTTGAGATGATTCTGATCCCTTAGAAAAGGGGCAGTGTCATCAGCCAATTGACAAATTTTGAAAACTCTACTGCTTTTATACCGAGAAAGGTTGATTCCTTAACATGTGATGCCATTACCTGGGTAACTAACAGAAACAGAAAAGGAGATACTGGACAACCTTGCCTCATACCACGGTATATGTAAAATCTATCTGAGGTTCCATGCATTAGTTTTACAAAGCTAGAGCATCCATTGTAAAGTGTCTTCATTGCATTTTGGAAGTATTTACCAAACCCAAAAAAGGAAATGGCCTAAAAATAAACTCGTTCTATAGTGTCGAAAGCCTTATAAAAGTCAATAAATAATATGAAACTATCATCAGGTATAAGGTTGTTGTAATCAATCATATCCAAAATCAAACGAATGTTATTGCTAATATGTCTTTTTTTCATAAACCAGATTGTTCCTCATCAATTAATTGATCTAATCCTTGTTTTAACCTCTTAGCAAAAAGTGAGGCAAATATTTTACAGTCATTATTAAGCAAGCTGATTGGTTGCCAATTATCTATTAGTAATCTATCTTTATTGGGCTTAGGAATTAATGTTATTACCTCTTGCTTTAATGTAGGAGGAAACTCTCCTTTGTAAAAAGATTCTTTAAACCATAGCAAGTAGGAATGGAGCAAGTTTAGATAAAAAGGTCTTGTAAATTTCCCCTGTCAAACCATCAATACCTGGGGATTTGTTATCTTTAAGGCATTTAATACATTCAATAATTTCAGGCAAATATATTTCTCTATCACATGATTATTTAAATCCAGCATCAATTTTGTTGGTATTCAATGCAATTTTGTCTAAAAAAGAGTCAATACAGTAGATACATTTCCAGGGGTTGAGGAATATAATCTTTGAAAAAACTGAGTTACATGCTGAGAAATTTCTTTGAGTTCATCAGTTATCGGTAATCTTCAGCTTACTTATTGTGGTAACTTCAGCAATTCTCTTTTCTAACCCAAAAAAACATTTTGTGTTTTTCTCTCCTTCTTCAAACCACCTACGTCTGGATCTAATGAAGGCACCCGTAGCCTTTTCTTCATAAATACTATCTAATGGCCCTTTTCCACTACCCTTTTTCAGCTCACTTCAGCTCACTTCAGCCCGACACGGCTCGCGTTTCGACTACCAAAAACCAGCACGACTCAGCTCGTTTCAGCCCTGCTTAGCCCCTAAAACTCGCACCGTTTTGGAGTGGGGCTGAAGCGAGCCAAGCCGTGCCGAGTGAGGTTGGGGGCGTGAGCAGACACTCCCCTGTGCACTGATTGGTGAGGAGGAGTGTCCTCACACGCCCACACACGCCCCGCGAGCGCGCTGGGATCTGTAAACACCGTAAACCCGGAAGAAGAATAATTACGAATTACGAGAATTTCTGAAGCCTTATGCACCTCGCCTCATCTATATGCTCTTGCCAGTATCTGTCCGCGTTGTCGGTGACAACAAGCCACAGCACCAAGACCAGCAACACTAACGACTCCATGTCCTCCATGTTTATTGTTTACTATTCGGGTCATGAGACTACCGCTTAAAAGCTCACTGAATCAGTGACATACAGAGCATCGTGGACGAGTTCGCGGAGCGCAAGGCTCGTCGTATGCCCTTCAAATAATGCGCGCAGTAGGCTATTGATGTTTTATTATGAGCCATGTACAGTATGTCGCCTAATGTTTTTTTGTTTCTGAGTTACATGTACGTTTGAAGGACTTAATGTACAAAATAACATAGTTGCACCCCGTAGTGCTGAAATTGGTAAACACAGTGCATTCAGTGAGGTTTGCACCGCCCTCCTTTTATTTCTGACTCTTCCTGTCACCGTTGCAACCTCTGAGCGCTCATTTGTATGCCCTTCAAATAATGCGCACAGTATAGGCTATTGATGTTTTATTATGAGCCATGTACAGTATCCTAATGTTTTTTGTTTCTGAGTTACATGTTCGTTTGAAGGACTTGATGTACTAAATAACATAGTTGCACCCGGTAGTGTTGAAATTGGTAAACACCGCAGTTGCGGACATTTTGTAGCCTAAAATGATGTTATGATAAGCTTTAATAAAGGGCCCGGTCATTTGCCCCGCCCCCGGCCCGGCTCTGACTTGTTCCGCCACTGTCACTGATGTCACTGTTTGCGCTGCTTAACGACATCACGTGACGTCCACCTACTTTCGCTAACTCCACCCAATGTGTCCACCCACTTCCAGCCAGCACGGTTCAGCGCGGTTGTAGTCGAAATGCAACTCCAACAGCCCCGCTCAGCCCGACTCAGCTCGACTCGGCACGGCACGGCTCAGCCGCGTTTGTAGTGGAAAAGCGGCATAACTGGCTCTGAAGCATATTCATATTCAGTGTTTCCTGACTACTCAAATTTCCACCACTTTTGATTTGCAAATCTAAGATGTCTTTTATTATTTTGAACTCTTTGTCTTTTTTGGATTTGGCAAGTGATTTACCTTTTTTTTATTGAAATTAATTGAATTTCATATTTCATCAATTCCCAAAAGTACCCATATGCACCCATGGTACAGGTTTGACTCCAGTATTTGTCAATAATGTTGTTTACAGTTTGGCAAAAAAGTATTTAGTCAGTCACCAATTGTGCAAGTTCTCCCACTTAAAAAGATGAGAGAGGCCTGTAATTTTCATCATAGGTATACCTCAACTATGAGAGACAAAATGAGAAAAAAAAATCCAGAAAATCACAGGGTCTGATTTTTAAAGAATTTATTTGCAAATTATGGTGGAAAATAAGTATTTGGTCAATAGCAAAAGTTCATCTCAATACTTTGTTATATACCCTTTGTTGGCAATGACAGAGGTCAAACGTTTTCTGTAAATCTTCACAAGGTTTTCACACACTGTTGCTGGTATTTTGGCCCATTCCTCCATGCAGATCTCCTCTAGAGCAGTGATGTTTTGGGGCTGTCACTGGGCAACACGGACTTTCAACTCCCTCCAAAGATTTTCTATGGGGTTGAGATCTGGAGACTGGCTAGGCCACTCCAGGACCTTGAAATGCTTCATACAAAGCCACTCCTTTGTTGCCCAGGCGGTGTGTTTGGGATCATTGTCATGCTGAAAGACCCAGCCACGTTTCATCTTCAATGCCTTTGCTGATGGAAGGAGGTTTTCACTCAAAATCTCACGATACATGGCCCCATTCATTCTTTCCTTTACACGGATCAGTCGTCCTGGTCCCTTTGCAGAAAAACAGCCCCAAAGCATGATGTTTCCACCCCCATGCTTCACAGTAGGTATGGTGTTCTTTAGATGCAACTCAGCATTCTTTCTCCTCCAAACACGACAAGTTGAGTTTTTACCAAAAAGTTCTATTTTGGTTTCATCTGACCATATGACATTCTCCCAATCCTCTTCCGGATCATCCAAATGCTCTCTAGCAAACTTCAGATGGGCCTGGACATGTACTGGCTTAAGCAGGGGGACACGTCTGGCACTGCAGGATTTGAGTCCCTGGCAGCGTAGTGTGTTACTGATGGTAGCCTTTGTTACTTTGGTCCCAGCTCTCTGCAGGTCATTCACTAGGTCCCCCCGTGTGGTTCTGGGATTTTTGCTCACAGTTCTTGTGATCATTTTGACCCCACGGGGTGAGATCTTGCGTGGAGCCCCAGATCGAGGGAGATTATCAGTGGTCTTGTATGTCTTCCATTTTCTAATAATTGCTCCCACAGTTGATTTCTTCACACCAAGCTGCTTACCTATTGCAGATTCAGTCTTCCCAGCCTGGTGCAGGTCTACAATTTTGTTTCTGGTGTCCTTTGACAGCTCTTTGGTCTTGGCCATAGTGGAGTTTGGAGTGTGACTGTTTGAGGTTGTGGACAGGTGTCTTTTATACTGATAACTAGTTCAAACAGGTGCCATTAATACAGGTAATGAGTGGAGGACAGAGGAGCCTCTTAAAGAAGAAGTTACAGGTCTGTGAGAGCCAGAAATCTTGCTTCTTTGTAGGTGACCAAATACTTATTTTACAGAGGAATTTACCAATTAATTCATTAAAAATCCTACAATGTGATTTCCTGGATTCTTTCCCCCCATTCTGTCTCTCATAGTTGAAGTGTACCTATGATGAAAATTACAGGCCTCTCTCATCTTTTTAAGTGGGAGAACTTGCACAATTGGTGGCTGACTAAATACTTTTTTGCCCCACTGTATGTCCATTTTTGAATCTTCATGCATTAATAATGAATTGTTAAGTTTCCAATATCCAGTAGCATATTTCTCATAGAGTATCCTTATTATCCATTTTAATGAAAATTCCTTTATGATCTGTTAAAATAGCTGGTTCAATCGAAACATCTATGGTCCATTTCACAAGGTCACTAGAAATGAGCCAAAAATCAATGCGTGATTGTAATGAAAGCTCCTTATTGCACCATGTATACAATTTCAGATGTGGATTTGTCTTTCTCCATATATCTAAGAGTCCCATTCGTAAACAGACATTTTTGAGCTCACAATCCATATTACTCTGTGGGTGGTAGAAATGGGCAACTTGACTTGCTTGAAAACTCTTGAAAACGTTTCACCTCTCGTCCAAAAGGCTTCCTCAGTTCTGTCTGACCTGGATGATTGAGAATCTTCACAGACATGTTTCCACGCATTTTGGGATGAGAACCCTCGACTGGTGCGGGAGTATGAGAAGTGTTCCAGAAAACTGGCAGACTACAGAAACCACCTGCGTTTTAACCTGAGATGCCGACAATCCAACATTATCCCCACCAGCCTATGCCTATTTTCAATGGTTAAAGGACACAGAGCTGAGACAATCCTGCAGAAAGCCCAGAAGCGGCTTCTCAATGAGAGAGTGAGACAAGTACATTTCACCATCGATGCTCTCCAGAACAAGACTAAACTGAGGTTTGAGGAGTTGACAGCCCTTCTTCCCAGTGAAGTTTTGGAATGAGTCTCTGATCTCACTGAGAAGGCACAGCTTTCACAACACACCAAAGGTAAGGAACGACAGATGCGCAAATTTCAAAAATTGCTGTCTAAAACCACCTCCTCCGGCAAAACAGAAGGGCTGACTTGGAGGAAGAAATCTGACCAGGCTACACAACCGGACATAGAAGAGAAATGGGTGAAGAACTTATCCGACAGGGTACTCACCCAACCAGAGAGAGAGGTCTTATCCAAGGGTCTTAACTTTGCAGTTTCACCTGAGCGGATACTGGTAGTAGAACTCATCACAGCCACAGAGACAGCCATCAGGAACAACAACCTGACCAACACGGAGTCAGAACAACTTAGACTGAAGATATCAGCTGCTTTATCCAGTGCGAAAGCACCCCCCTCCAACCTCACCAGCCAAGAAAGGAGGGCTCTTACAGTGCTTCAAAGAGACCGGAACATCACCATCCTTCCTGCTGACAAAGGGAGATGCACAGTGGTGTTAAACACAGCGGACTACCACTCCAGGATGACCAGTCTCCTCAGTGATATAACCACTTATGAAACATTGAGGAGGGACCCCACAAGTGGTTACAAAAGGAAAGTTGTTAGCTGTTTGCAACAACTAGAAAAGGACCAAGCCATCAACTGATCTCTTTACTACAGATTGTACCCTGGGGAAGCCGTGCCTCTCATGTACGGACTCCCCAAGATTCACAAAGAAGGAGCTCCTCTCAGACCTATTATCAGCAGTATAAACTCAGTCACATATAACATTGCTAAACACCGAGCCACCATCTTGGCTCCTCTAGTTGGTAATACACCATATCATGTCAAAAATTCCCAAGATTTTGCTTCTAAAGTTGCAGACCTCAAACTAGATTCAGATGAAACCATGGTTTCCTACGATGTCACTTCTCTGTTCACCTGCATTCCCACCACAGAAGCAGTCGGATCTGTAAGAAAACGACTCCTTCAGGATAGCTCCTTACTGGATAGAACGAAACTCACCACGGATCAGATTTGCACCCTGCTTGACCTCTGCCTGACTACCACTTATTTCCAGTTTAATGAAAGTTTCTACAGACAGAAGCATGGATGCGCCATGGGATCACCAGTGTCCCCTATTGTGGCCAATTTATACATGGAGGAAGTGGAACATATAGCTTTGACCACTTTTGCAGGAGTTGCTCCCAGCCATTGGTTTAGATACGTGGATGATACCTGGGTTAAAATCAAAATCCATGAGGTGGAAGCTTTCTCGAAACACATCAATGCAGTGGATAGCAACATCAACTTCACTCGGGAGGATGTCAGTAGGAATAATCTAGCCTTCTTGGATTGTGATGTACACATTAGACAAGACAGAAGCCTTAGTATCGAGGTCTACCGGAAACCCACACACACAGACCAGTACCTACTTTTCGACTCTCACCACCCACTGGAACATAAATTGGGGGTCATTAGGACCTTGCAACACAGGGCTCAGAACATTCCTACAACATTAGAGGGAAAAGAGAAGGAGCAGAATCATATCAAGAAAGCACTTCAGAATTGCGGTTATCCCAACTGGGCTTTCCTAAAGAGCATAAAAAGGAACATAACTGACAAGGATGATAACAGGAACAAATGCAAGAACATTGTCATTCCCTACATTTCTGGTCTATCTGAGAAACTCAGGAGGATCTTCTACAAACACAACATTCCGGTACATTTCAGACCCAGTAACACCCTGAAGCAGAAACTGGTCCACCCTAAGGACAGAATACCCAGACACAAACAGGACAACATAGTATATGCAATTCAGTGCAGTGATGATTGCACGGATTCGTATATTGGGGAGACGAAACAACCGCTATACAGGCGCTTGGCCCAACACAGGAGAGCCAGCTCCTCAGGCCAGGACTCGGCTGTCTACATTCATCTTAACAACAAAGGACACTCATTTCAGGATTGTAACATACGCATTTTAGCCAGAGAGGATCGTTGGTATGAGCAAGGAGTTAAAGAAGCCATTTTTGTCAACCTGGAATGGCCATCACTGAACAGAGGTGGGGGTCTAAGACATCATTTGTCAAACATCTACAAGGCGGTCTTGGACACTCTTCCCAGACGGCTGGGTGTACGCCAGGACCCAGCTGTTTTCGGTGACTCACAGGAGGACAGAGGGAGTCAGATTGCCATTGATCACCCTAATGGGCAATCCTTTGATCACTCTAATGACTCACCATTCACACCCAGCCTCCAGTAACCCACACCAACATGATGCCTCAATGACACCTTAGATGAGCTGGTCATCAGAATTCTGATTCTGATCCAGGAGAAGATAAATATCTGATACTCCCTATTAGTCAGACAGAACTGAGGAAGCCTTTTGGACGAGAGGTGAAACGTTTTCAAGAATTTTCAAGCAAGTCCAGTTGCCCATTTCTACCACCCACAGTTTACTATGACCTGGATGATTGAGAATCTTCACAGACAATCCATATTACTATTATTCTTTGGAGGATATCTGTCCATATTTTCATCAAAGACAGTATTAAAATCACCTCCCCATATAACTTTGGATGACGGATAACTGTGAAGAAGTAAACAGACTTTGGATTCAATGTCCTGAAATAATCTTATATTATTAATTTTACTATTGGTAGCATAAATATTAATCAGTATAAACTGGTTATGATTTATATCCACAACTAAAATAATCCATCTCCCAGACCTATCTTTTTCAGTATGCAATACTCGTCTCGTCTCGTCTTCTTCCGCTTTATCCGGGACCGGGTCGCGGAGGCAGCAGTCTAAGCAGGGAAGCCCAAACTTCCCTTTCCCCAGACACCTCGGCCAGCTCCTCGGGAAGAACACCGAGGCGTTCCCAGGCCAGCCGAGAGACATAGTCCCTCCAGCGTGTCCTGGGTCTTCCCCGGGGCCTCCTCCCGGGGGGACATGCCTGGAACACCTCCCCAGGGAGGCGTCCAGGAGGCATCCGAAAAAGATGCCCGAGCCACCTCAGCTGATTCCTCTCGATGTGGAGCAGCAGCGGCTCTACTCCGAGCTCCTCCCGAGTGACTGTGCTTCTCACCCTATCTCTAAGGGAGCGCCCAGCCACCCTGCGAAGGAAACTCATTTCGGCCGCTTGTATCCGCGATCTTGTCCTTTCGGTCATTACCCAAAGCTCATGACCATAGGTGAGAGTCGGAACGTAGATCAACCGGTAAATTGAGAGCTTCGCCTTTTGGCTCAGCTCCTTCTTCACCACAATGGACCGGTAAAGTGACCACATCACTGCGGAGGCTGCACCGATCCGCCTGTCGATCTCACGCTCCATCCTTCCCTCACTCGTGAACAAGATCCCGAGATACTTAAACTCCTCCACTTGAGGCAGAACTTCTCCACCAACCTGGAGAGGGCAAGCCACCCTTTTCCGGTCGAGAACCATGGCCTCGGACTTGGAGGTGCTGATTCTCATCCCAGCCGCTTCACACTCGACTGCAAACCGCCCCAGTGCATGCTGAAGGTCCTGGTTTGAAGAAGCCAACAGGACAACATCATCCGCAAAAAGCAGAGATGAAATCCTGTGGTTCCCAAACAGGATTCCTTCTGGCCCCTGGCTGCACCTAGAAATTCTGTCCATAAAAATTATGAACAGAACCGGTGACAAAGGGCAGCCCTGCCGGAGTCCAACATGCACTGGGAACAGGTCTGACTTACTGCCGGCAATGCGAACCAGACTCCTGCTCCATTCGTACAGGGACCGGACAGCCCTTAGCAAAGAGCCCCGAACCCCATACTCCCGAAGCACCCCCCACAGAATACCACGGGGGACACGGTCGAATGCCTTCTCCAGATCCACAAAGCACATGCGGACTGGTTGGGCAAACTCCCATGAACCCTCGAGCACCCTATGAAGGGTATAGAGCTGGTCCAGTGTTCCGCGACCAGGACGAAAACCGCATTGTTCCTCCTGGATCCGAGGTTCGACTATTGGTCGAATTCTCCTCTCCAGTACCCTGGAGTAAACCTTCCCTGGGAGGCTGAGAAGTGTGATTCCCCTATAATTGGGGCACACTCTCCGGTCCCCTTTCTTAAAAAGAGGGACCACCACCCCAGTCTGCCACTCCAGAGGCACTGTCCCTGACTGCCACGCGATGTTGCAGAGGCGTGTCAACCAAGACAGCCCCACAACATCCAGAGACTTGAGATACTCAGGGCGGATCTCATCCACCCCCAGTGCCTTGCCACCGAGGAGCTTGCAAACCACCTCAGTGACTTCGGCTTGGGTAATGGACGAGTCCACCTCTGAGTCATCAGCCTCAGTCTCCTCAGTGGAAGACATGACGGTGGGATTGAGGAGATCCTCAAAGTATTCCTTCCACCGCCCGACAATGTCCCCAGTCGAGGTCAACAGCTCCCCACCCGCACTGTAAACAGTGTTGGCAGAGTACTGCTTCCCCCTCCTGAGGCGCCGGACGGTTTGCCAGAATTTCTTCGAGGCCGACCGATAGTCCTTCTCCATGGCCTCCCCGAACTCCTCCCAGTTCCGAGTTTTTGCCTCCGCAACTGCCCGAGCTGCAGCACGCCTGGCCTGCCAATACCCGTCAGCTGCCTCGGGAGTCCTGGAGGTTAACATGGCCCGATAGGACTCCTTCTTCAGCTTGACGCCATCCCTTACTTCTGGTGTCCACCACCGGGTTCGGGGATTGCCGCCACGACAGGCACCGGAGACCTTGCGGCCACAGCTCCGAACAGCTGCGTCCACAATGGAGGTAGAGAACATGGTCCACTCAGACTCAATGTCCCCCGCCTCCCTCGGAAGCTGGGAAAAGCTCTCCCGGAGGTGGGAGTTAAAGACCTCCCCAACAGAGTGCTCGGCCAGACGTTCCCAGCAGACCCTCACCATACGTTTGGGCCTGCCAGGTCTGTCCAGCTTCCTCCTCCGCCAGCGGATCCAACTCACCACCAGGTGGTGATCAGTTGACAGCTCAGCCCCTCTCTTCACCCGAGTGTCCAAGACATAGGGCCGGAGATCAGATGAAACAACTACAAAGTCTATCATTGACCTCCGACCTAAGGTGTCCTGGTGCCACGTGCACTTATGGACACCCCTATGCTCGAACATGGTGTTCGTTATGGACAAACCGTGACTAGCACGAAGTCCAATAACAAAACACCACTCGGGTTCAGATCGGGGAGGCCGTTCCTCCCAACCACGCCCCTCCAGGTGTCACTGTCATCTCCCACGTGAGCATTGAAGTCCCCCAGTAACACAATGGAGTCCCCAGTCTGAGCACTCCTCAGTACCTCTCCCAGGGACTCCAAGAAGGCCGGATACTCTATACTGCTATTTGGGCCATAGGCACAAACAACAGCAAGAGCCCTCTCCCCAATCCGAAGGCGCAGCGAGGCGACCCTCTCGTTCACTGGGGTAAACTCCAACACATGGCGGCTGACCTGGGGAGCTATAAGCAAGCCCACACCAGCCCGCCGCCGCTCACCACGGGCGACTCCAGAGAAGTGGCGAGTCCAGCCCCTCTCGAGGAGCTGGGTTCCAGAGCCTAAGCTGTGCGTGGAGGTGAGCCCGACTATCTCTAGCCGGTACCTCTCAACCTCCCGCACAAGCTCAGGCTCTTTCCCCCCCAGCGAAGTGACATTCCATGTCCCAACAGCCAGCCGCTGTGTCCGGGGATCAGGTCGTCGAGGCCCCTGCCTTCGACTGCCACCCAATCCACATTGCACCAGTCCCCTACTGCTACCTCTGTGGGTGGTGAACCCACAGGAGGTCGGGCCCACGTCACCTCTTCGGGCTGAGCCCGGCCGGGCCCCATGGGCAAAGGCCCGGCCACCAAGCGCTCGCATACGAGCCCCAACCCCGGGCCTGGCTCCAGGGTGGGGCCCCGGCTGCGTCATCCCGGGCGACGTCACGGTCCTCGGATTTTTCTCCATAGGGGTTTTGGTGAACTGCTCTTAGTCTGGCCTGTCACCTAGGACTTGTCTGCCTTGGGAAACCCTGACAGGGGCATAATGCCCCCGACAACATAGCTCCTAGGATCATTCAAGCACACAAACCCCTCCACCACAATAAGGTGGCAGTTCAAGGAGGGGAGTATGCAATACTTGTCCTTTAAATGAATCATTTTGGAAAAATCAATGGGGTAGTCAGATATGGTTTTCAAATGGCAGTAATCGATCAGCAGGGGTCGCAATTTTAAAGAATAAATTCAAAGGACAAGTATGCAATACTTGTCCTTTAAATTTATTCTTTAAAATTGCGACCCCTGCTGATCGATTACTGCCATTTGAAAACCATATCTGACTACCCCATTGATTTTTCCAAAATGATTCATCTGTTGAACATGCATGAGTTTCCTGAATAAAACAAAAATCAGTACCCTTACTTTTGCAATATAAAAATAAAGCATTTCTTTTAACTAAATCTTTTAAACCTCTGGCATTTAGGGAGTAGATAGAAAGAGACATCACACATCAAAGAACAACAACAACAAAAAGAGCAATGAACAATAGAACCTTGACTGACCTAAACTTTTTTTTTCCTTAAAAGGCTTGGATTCTTGCAATCAGTTATTTTTAACTCTATTCACACTTAAAACTTGTATTAAGCTACATGAACTAGTTCATAACACAGGCCTAACAAAGGCCTTCCAATGGTATTTTGAAATGACTTGAACCGAGATTATCCCATCTCAAACTGTTAGAATGTCCAAAATATATTAGGATAACTCACAAGCTATCAGGACAACTTAATGTTCTTTTTTTTTTCATTTTTCACCGAGCTTCACCTCTCTGCCGTCAATGAATGCTCTACCACCGCTGAAGTATGCAGATTTCCCCTCCTTTCTTGCCTTTTCCACTGCTGACAAACAGACGCAGACACCATCTTCGCCTATACCTCTCTTGCTCATTCACTTTCAATTCAAGCTCAGCTACTTTATTCTTCAATGCCACGTTTTCTGTTTTCAGAGTTTCATTATCTTTTTTTCAAGTCGGTTACATCAGTGTGGATTGAGTTAAGGGCTTCACTCATGCTTTCAATTTCAGAGGAGTTTTTCTTGATCATTACTACTAATTGATCTGCTCTTTCATTAATCTTCCCTGAGAGGATTTGAATGATATTGTTCTGTACCTCACTTAAGGTTAGTTCGATTTCAGAGTTAGCCTCATTTCTCAATTTTTTGGCGGCTTGGCACCTACTTGGAGTATTCAGGCAAGAATCACAGTCCCCCCAGATACCAGGTACATGCAAAAGAGTGAGTTTCCTCTCTTTTCCTTAGAGAGATCTGTTATCTCCATATTTTTTCCGTCGACATCGATCACTATCTTCTTGGTGGACATCGTGGCTATAGCAGGTGTGTGTTGTAGCTGTTTTTTAGCTGATTCGATGGATTAGCTCATGAATATTAACTTTCTGACCAACTTGTTTTGAGTTATAATGAGTTCTTATTCTTTAAGAGACCATTGGTTATTCTTCAGTACGTGTTTCAGTTCATATTTTAACGGATTAAGCAAGAAATCCTACCACCAAACCTCCGCTATTGAAACATGCGCCTTCTCACTGCGCCATCTTGAGCGTCCCCCAATTCTTTTTCGTATTGCTGGGTTTCACGTGACATCACATATTTTTCCAGCTGAGAAGTCTGCCACCTGGAGTACCTGTGGTATCAGACACTGCTCTTGTAATACGTGTATTGGGCAAACTACCAAATACTACTTATGCCATGTATGAGGTTCACAGTTAGGTATAGAATGAAAAATGTGTTGGAATGCACAGTCTGTCATGTGGCTGTGTATGTCGTTGCTCATGTCCATTGGTCCCCCTAAGGGCTTCTTGATAGCAGAGTGTCCACTCACGGTGAGACGAGGCCCCCTGAGGACTTCTTGAATGCTGTCTTAATCTCCTTCCTGTACCAGGGCCTCCTTGTGCTGGTTGTCTGTTGGTTCAGGTACTCTTCTGCAGTGGCTGGCGTGTACCCACATGGCTCTGTTGTCCACCTTTACAGCTGATTGTGTGGTGAGCAGCACTTGGGATGGTCCCATCCACCTGGGCTTGTTCCACTTCGTCCTTCTGAAGTCCTTTATCACCACCCAGTCACCAGGTTTCAGGTCATGCAGTGGTCCCAGTGCCGGGACTGGTAAGGCTGATCTCACCTGTTTGTTAATATTATTCAGAGCAGAAGAGAGGGTGGCACAGTAATTCAACATCACATCATCACATAAGGACATGTCAGGGCATCTTGGTGTAATGGGACCTATTCCTGTGTTTGGGGGTCTTCCAAACAATATCTTAAAGGAGCTCAAAACATGCTTTGGTCTTTCTCTCATTCTTATCTGCATTAATACTATGGTGTGGCAGTGGGGGCGTGGTCAAGCGTCGGTCTGTGACCGGAGGGCGGAGTCAAGGAAGGTAAGTGGCAGAATCACTGCACCTGATGTCTGTTAACCTGTGTTTGTGTGTCTTCCCCAGTGACCACGCCCTATATAAGGAGAGAGCAGAGGAAGGGAGCTCTCTCCCCAACCAGACGACTGATGTGTGTGCATGTGTCTGTGTGGATGAGAGACTGTCATAACACTGAAAAGTGACAAAATAAAGAGTTTTTGTAACTCAGTTCTGGCCTGCCATACTTCTGTGCTCCACCCACCCACTCAAAGCTTTACAGTGGTGCCGAAACCCAGGGAAAGCACAGAGAAGAACAGCCCCATGGAGTCCTCCCCCTTCACAGACCTGATCCACGCCCTCGCCATGGCCCAACAGAGCCAGCATCAGGCGCTGGTCGCCCTCTGAAAGGAGCAAGAGCAAAGGTTCGAGGCCCTGGTGCTGGCGCAACAGGAAGATCGTCAGGCGTTCCAGCACCTCCTCGCGTTGGCGGGGTCCACTACCTCCATGGGCCCTCCCCACCTCACCCTAACGAAGATGGGCCCGCACGATGACCCCGAGGCCTTCCTAGTGCTCTTCGAGCAAGCAGCAGAGGCCTGGGGCTGGCCGGTGGAACAGCATGTGGCGCGCCTCCTCCCCCTGCTAATGGGTGAGGCGCAGCTGGCAGCGCTACAGATCTCCGCCGACAGCCGGCTGGTCTACGCAGACCTGTGCCGGGCCATCCTCCAGCATGTGGGGCTGAACAACAATGCCAGTGCTTCCACGCGCTATGCCTAGAGGAGGTCGGCCAGCCGTTCGCGTTTGGCTAGCAACTCCGGGACGCCTGCTGGCGGTGGCTGAGGGCTGACAACCGTGACGCTGAGGGAATTGTTGATCTGGTGGTACTGGAGCAGTTCATCGCCCGACTGCCCAAGGGGACCGTGGAGTGGGTCCAGTGCCATCGCCCGGCGTTGCTGGATCAGGCCATCGAGCTGGCAGAGGACCATTTGGCGGCTGTTCCAATGGCAGGACAGCATATCTCCTCTTCTCTCTCCTCTCTCCCCCCCCTTCTGTTCCTCATCCTCGCCCTGTTCCCCCACCGTGGAGGCGGGGGCTGGCTCCACCCCAGCCACCCCGCTGCCCCCGCAGTGCCCTCCCATTTCCTGCTTCTATGTCTGTCTCTCCCCCCTCTCAGGTGAGTGAGCCCCAGAGCGCCAGTGCAGAAAGAGAGCCCGGGCCGGTTTGCTGGCGCTGTGGGGAACCGGGGCACCTCCAGCATCAGTGCTCGGCAATGGAGGTGGGCGCAGTGGTCCGGATCCCCGATGCGCCAGGAACCGCCCTCGATCGGGCTGGAGCATATCACATACTGGTGAGTGTCCAAGGGGATACATATCAGGCTTTGGTGGACTCCGGCTGTAATCAGACCTCAATCCACCAAAGCCTGGTGCAAGACGAGGCATTAGGGGGAGCACAGTTGGTGAAGGTGTTGTGTGTGCATGGGGATGTTCACAACTACCCTTTAGTGTCGGTCCACATTCTATTTTGAGGGGAGAAATCTAGTGTAAAGGTGGCAGTTAATCCTCGCCTTACCCACTCAATAATTTTGGGGACTGATTGGCCGGGATTTCGGGAGTTAATGACTCATTTAGTGAAGAGTGGGTCCTGCCGTAGTTCAGCAGGGGGAAGTCCCGGTGTGGCATTGGCGGGAGCAGCTGTAGCAGAGCTGTCTGTCAGCACTGCGTCAGAGTGAGGAGCAGCAGGCTCCTCCTCCCTCTCTCGGGGAATCCCTCACGGATTTCCTGTTAGAGCAGTCGTGAGATGAGACTCTGCAGCATGCGTTTGACCAAGTGAGAGTAATCGATGGTCAAACGCTCCAGCCAAATGCCACCCCGTCCTTCCCCTATTTCTCCATTATGAAGGATAGATTATACCGAGTGATGCAGGACACTCAGACTAAGGAGCCACTTACACAACTTTTGATCCCAAAGAGCCGCCAGGAATCAGTATTCCAGGCAGCTCACTTTAATCCCATGGCTGGACACTTGGGGCACTAGCCCGAATAATGGCCCGGTTCTATTGACCAGGGATTCGCAGCAATGTCCGTAGGTGGTGTACGGTATGCCGCGAATGCCAGTTAGTAAATCCAGCGGCCATTCCAAAAGAGCCTTTGCGCCCTCTACCATTAATCGAGATCCCGTTCGAAAGAGTTGGGTTGGATCTCGTCGGGCCATTAGATCGGTCAACATGAGGATATTGCTTTATTTTAGTTCTGGTGAAGTATGCAACGTGATACCTGGAAGCAGTGCCTCTCCGCAATATCTTAGCACGTAGTATTGCAGAAGCACTCTTCCACATCATCTCCCGAGTCAGAATCCCCAAAGAGATTCTGACTGATCAAGGCACTTCATTTATGTCATGCACACTGAACGAACTGTATGGGTTACTGGGAATTAAGCCGATCTGCACCAGCGTTTATCGCCCACAAACGGACTGTTTAGTCGAACGGTTCAATCACACCCTCAAGAATATAATTAAAAAGTTTGTATGCGAGGACGCACGCAATTGGAATAAATGGCTCGAACCCCTGTTATTCACAGTGTGAGAGGTCCCACAAGCCTCCACAGGGTTTTCCCCATTCGAATTATTATGGCCATAAGCCGCGTGGCATCCTAGATGTACTGCGGGAAAATTGGGAGGAGGGACCTTCATCAAGCAAAAATGAAACCCAATACGTTATCGACCTGCGCACAAAACTCCACACACTCATACACCTAACCCAGGAGAATTTGCGGCAGGCCCAAGAATGGCAAATCCGCCTGTACAACAGGGGTATGTGCCTTAGGAAGTTCGCACCGGGAGATAAAGTACTCGTACTGTTGCCCACGCCAAACTCCAAATTGATCGCCAAGTGGCAAGGACCCTTTGAAGTCACACGGCGAGTCGGGGACGTTGACTATGAGGTGAGGTGAATGGACAGGGGTGGGGCGCTACAGATTTACCACCTCAATCTGCTCAAACTCTGGAACGAGGAGGTCCCCGTGGCATTGGTCTCGTTGGTTCTGGAGAAGGCGGAGCTGGGGCCGGAGGTTCAAAAGGGAACATTGACATCGCTTACCTCTCCGGTCCCCTGTGGAGACCACCTCTCCCTGACCCAACTCACGGAGGTTGCCCAGTTGTAGACCGAATTTTCGGACATGTTCTCGCCCCTGCCCAGCCGCACCCGCCTCATAGAACACCACATTGAGATGTCCCCGGGGGTGGTAGTGCGCAGCTGCCCTTACAGGCTGCCCGAACACAAGAAAAATGTGGTTCGGGAAGAACTCAAGGCCATGCTCGAAATGGGCATCGTCTAGGAGTCCCACAGTGACTGGAGCAGCCCGGTGGTCTTGGTTCCCAAGGCCGACGGGTCGGTCCGGTTCTGTGTGGACTATAGAAAAGTCAATGCAGTGTCTAAATTCAAAGCGTACCCAATGCCTCATATTTACGAGTCACTGGATTGACTAGGCATGGCTCACTTTTACTCGACACTGGATTTGACAAAGGGTTATTGGCAGATCCCCTTGACTCCATATTCCGGAGAAAAAACGGCCTTTTCCACACCATTTGGCTTACACCAATTTGTCACACTTCCTTTTGGGCTGTTTGGGGTGCCCACTACGTTCCAGCGGCTTATGGACAGGGTCCTCCGCCCGCACGCCACCTATGCAGCCGCGTACTTAGATGACATTATAATCTATAGTAATGACTGGCCGCGGCATCTGCAACACCTGAGGGCCGTCCTTGGGTCGCTGAGGCAAGCGGGTCTCACAGCCAACCCAAAGAAGTGTGCAATTGGGCGGGTGGAAGTACGATATCTGGGCTTCCACTTGGGCAATGGGCAGGTGCGTGCCCAAATTAATAAGACAGCAGCAATTGCGGCCTGCCCGAGGCCCAAGACCAAAAAGGGGATGAGACAGTTCCTGGGGCTGTCTGGCTACTATCGTAGGTTTATACCTAATTATTCGGACGTCATCAGCCCGCTGACTGATCTCACTTAAAAGGGGGCACCAGATC
The DNA here is from genome assembly GCF_027579695.1 of Neoarius graeffei. NCBI lineage: Eukaryota > Metazoa > Chordata > Actinopteri > Siluriformes > Ariidae > Neoarius > Neoarius graeffei. The sequence continues at coordinate 25,157,139 of NC_083573.1, forward strand.
CGGTCCAGTGGACGGAGCAATGCCAGCGGGCTTTCTCTGAGGTGAAGGCTGCACTGTGCGGGGGGCCACTGTTACAATCCCCTGACTTTTCTCTCCCCTTTATGTTGCAGACGGACACGTTGGACAGAGGGCTGGGGGCCGTTCTGTCCCAGGAGGTGGAGGGGGAGGATCGCCCCGTGCTGTACATCAGCAGGAAGCTGTTGGTGCATGAGGGGCACTACAGCACCATAGAGAAGGAGTGCCTAGCCATCAAGTGGGCGGTCCTCGCCCTCCGCTACTACCTGCTGGGATGCCCTTTCACCCTCTGTTTGGACCACGCGCCCCCCCAGTGGCTCCACCGCATGAAGGATGCCAATGTGCGGATCACCCATTGGTATCTGGCACTCCAGCCCTTTAATTTCAAGGTGATCCACAGGCCAGGGGCGCAGATGGTCGTGGCAGACTTCCTCTCCCGTCAAGGGGGGTGGGGAGTCAGCTGCAGGCCGGATGGCTGCCCGGCCTGAGTCGGGTGGTGGGGGTATGTGGCAGCGGGGGCGTGGTCAAGTGTCAGTCTGTGACCGGAGGGTGGAGTCAAGGAAGGTAAGTGGCAGAATCACTGCACCTGATGTCTGTTAACCTGTGTTTGTGTGTCTTCCCCAGTGACCACGCCCTATATAAGGAGAGAGAGAGAGCAGAATAAGGGAGCTCTCTCCCCAACCAGACAACTGATGTGTGTGCATGTGTCTATGTGGATGAGAGACTGTCATAACACTGAAAAGTGACAAAATAAAGAGTTTTTGTAACTCAGTTCTGGCCTGCCATACTTCTGTGCTCCACCCATCCGCTCAAAGCTTTACATATGGGTAGGACCTTTGTCCACCCTAGTCCTGTTTCAGCACAGCATTTGCTCAGTTTATTCTTCAATGTTCCATTCTCCCTTTCTACCACTCCTCCACTAGCAGGATGGTATGCACAGTGCTGTCTTAGGTCTATTCCCAGATAGTTACCCAATTGTCTTAATGCCTGGCTTATAAATGATGTGCCATTACCACTGGAAATCTTCCTTGGAATGCCCCATCGGGGAATTATATCTCATAGGAGGGCCTTGGCCACTGCGTCTGAGTCCTGTTTTACTGTCGGGAAAACTTCTATCCATTTGGAGAACATATCAACCATCACCAAGCAATACCTTTTCCCCTCACTAGGTGAGAGTTCAATGAAATCCTTGAGGTCCAACCTAGGGGAACATAATTGGTTAGTAAGTGCCACGCAGTCATGTGGTTCACTGTCCTCCTCTGTAGGGAGCAAAGTAGCAGGGTTAAGGACAGTACAACGTTTTACTGTTATGTTCAGCATGTCAAGCAGGACTGTGTTATATTTTAATCACCATTGTGTTGACAAGCATGAAGTTTGTAAGGCTTGCCATCAAATGTAAATGCAAACCAGTATTAACTCTTTGTGTACTGGAATGCTGAAAAATGCGTTCGCTAGATCCACTACTGAAAACCATCTGCTATCTGGTGGCGCTTGACCTTGAATAGTGTAAGGGTTCGGAACATCTGGTGCACGCTGTCTGACAGCTGTGTTCACTGCTTGTAAGTTTTGTACAAACAAAACGCCACTCATCAGGTTGGGGAGGTTTTCTGGCTTTCTTTACAGGAAATATAGGAGTGTGCACTGGTGAGTCCGGGCAGGGGACAATTACTCCTGCTTGCAACAGAGACTCAAAGACAAGCCTTAACGGCTTCTATGGCCTCTGGCTTTAATGGGTACTGTATCTGTCTTGGTCTAAAATCTGACTTGGGCATTATCACAACAGGTTCAGCATGCTTCATTAAACCCACATCTTGTTTACCTGTAGCCCAGAGCTCTGGTGGAACCTCTACCAGCCTAGGATGGACTTGGGCTAGGGATATGTCTCCTGAAATGCTTGCAAAAGCCCCCATGAAGCGCGTGGAGAGTTCTATGCTGCGCTGTACATGTACTAGCATAGAGAGAGATTCTTTAAAGACATCCTTTTCTGGATTATAAAATACAGAAGGATCTGTTGTACTAACCGAATCAGAGGCTTTCTTACTCGCACACCCTCAAAGCCAATGTCCCACCTCCTTCCATGGGACTGGCTTTGGTTTGGCTAAAGAAATGTGGGGTGTGGATGATGGGACATCAAACAGCTCCTTTTGGCAGCACCTAGGGAATTTGGTTGTGCCCTCCAATTGAATCCAGGCACAAATGTCTGTGCAGCGCTGTAATTCAACAGAACACGCATAATATTCTTTTGACCAGTATAAATCTCTAAGGTGAATACGTTCTCACTCGCAGGTGTCTTTAAACCATACTCTCTCATATGCAGCGTCCTTTCCATCATGCATGTGGGCCATGCAGTGAAGGTCCATATACTCCATATAGTCAACATCATGTGTTACAATTCTGTCATGTGCTTGCTGCACAAGGTATTGAGTTACATTAGTTAAAGTGTCTGGACAGAGCTTCCACTCATACATAAACAGGGAGCTTTTGTTCAGGTAAAGCGCATGTCAAGGTGGTATTTGTTACTGTAATGCCCTCTGGGGATGATGTAAGAACCAAGCCAAACTTGCAGATTAAATCTTGCCCTAGTAAATTAACTGGGCAGGAAGAGGAGATCAGGAATAAGTGCTCCACTTCCTGTCCATATTCATCCTGACATGACACAGGTTTTGAGAACTTTTCTACGACTGAATGGCCTATTGCCCCAATTGTGCAAATTGATCGAGAACTTAGTTCAAATGGCAAATGCAATTCTCCCTGTTTAATGACTGAATGGGTAGCTCCTGAATCTACCAGGAAATTAAACTTCTTTCCCCCTATTGTCAATGGTATGCACGGAAGCTTGGTGAATGGGAAGGCTGAATATTTAAGGAAAGATAAATTTTCATCACCTTGCTGTGTTTGGAGGTCATGTAGCTGTCTGTGTGATTAGGCTGGGGTGTATGTTCCTGTATAATGTGAACTACCTGATTGGTTTTATGTGTTACCTCCTCTGTTCTCAGCTGCTTCTCCGTCCCTCCCCCCCACCCATCAGTCAGCTTTGGGTTGCCATGCATTCTCTCGCAAAGTGTCCTATCTTCCCACAGTTGTAACACACCAGATCAGATCTGTTAACTCTTCTTCTGCCTCTTCCTCTACCAAGTCTCCAGTCTAGGCCCATCTTGGCCATAAGTCTCAGTTCATGTGTGGTAGGTCTAAATTCTCTGCAGAAGATCAACAGCTCTTCCCCAAACTTCCTTCCTCCCACTTCACGCACATTAGGGAGGTGTCTCATGCTTTCCTTGAGATCTGTCAGAGTCCATGGGTGGTGAACCAGCATAGGCCCATCTGTCCCTGCCACTTCCACCATTGGCATGTTCAATGCCTCGTCGCCATCATCCTCTGGATATGAGCCTGCTGTGTGCTCTTTAGCTTTTCTCTGTTTCCTTGTCATCAGTGGTGATGGCTCACTCTGACGAGATGTCATGGGGCGGTCCTCGTATCTGGGTGGTGGACCTGTGGCCTCTGCCAGGTTTGGGTAGAGTGGGTGCTGCGCTGGGGCCTGCGGGGGAGGTGCGCTGGGCGTAGATGACGTGAGGACTGGGAGGACTGGGGCTCCTTCCTCTGCTACTGGTGGTGTTGTAACAGGAAGTGTTTGGCCATTCTCATCTGGCTGTGGTATTCGTCGTCTCGGCGGGGCAGATTTGAGGTCAGGGTCAGCCTGCAACTTAAAACACTGAGAAACAGATGAAGGTCCTGCCTGGCCTTTTTTGCTCTTATGTGCCTCACTCTGTCATTCTTCAAACACTTTCCAGTTAGCTAAAAATGCCTCATTCTTCTTTTTTATTTTTGTCTAATTCATCCTTCTCTTTCTTGTCTAAAGCCTTTTTTAAGCCTTCCAACTGCCTCATACTAAAACTTCCCTTTTCAGGAAACCCGCATTCTTTTACCCAGATATCAAACTGTGCGAGAGAGCCTTCCCCATAGTTAACTCTCATGAATGTTATGTTAGGACTATCATATGAACAACCAGAGTGCCTTATCGTGTGCTGTGTTGTATCTTCTTTGCCTTTGTTATGGCACGAACCCATTTTATTTCAAATTACTTAACTCTTTGTTACAGAGGGAAACTCTTATTACAACTGTATGCATAGAATAATGAAATAAAACTTACATTCACGGAACATAAAACTTGCACCACCCATACTGCGTTAAAAATAGAAATATACACACACACATAGATCTCTCTCTCTCTGTCTCTCTCTCTCTCTCTCACACACACACACACACACACACACACACGAGATATCTTTCTCTGTCACGCGCGCGCACACACACACAGGACCTTGCAATTGTGTGAGAAGAAAGCGAAGAGAGAGAGCACACTGGTGTATATAGGATGAGCCTGGTGTTCTTATTATCTATGTAGGAACAATTTAATGTGTCATGGGCGATTGTTCAATGACTGAGAGTCAATGGCGGATCCATCTTTTGTTGGCAACTATCCGTCACAAGTTACGCCATTCAACCAAACTACCTCTTAACCAACTTGCTTTCATTAGTTTAATAAACTTGCCGTAGTTCCATAAGATATACCCGTCAGTATAAATCCTTAGTTTTTCTCAAGAACTCAGGGAAACTTTTAATCCTCGGCTGTCACGGAGGTCGAAGTTCCCAGAACTTCTTATCTTAGAAACCCAGTTTCTAGATCATTGACTCCTCACTGATACATCTTTGCTATGACACAGACATTAAACTTCACTGATCATTAAGTTCAGTACTCCTTTAATTTTGTAAACTTTAAATCAGGTAAACAGACTTAGTGGTTCCTACCTATTTAATGGTGGACTGAGTTGTTTGCAATGAGTCATTTTTTTTCCGCGAGTGTTGGCATTAATTACTAATCTTTTTACATTTTTTTCTACAAATAATTTTCCAGTATCCTTTTCATTTTTATTGTACTGTTGCTTTCCTTTTTGTACTTTCCACTTTCGCTTTCCTTTTTTTCTGTTTTTTTCTCTCTTTTTTCAGAAGAACGTCGAGACTGGAAGCGCTTTTTTTCCCTCCTCCTCCTGCGTAAAGACCACAAGCGGAGGCCATCCACATCGGATTTGATTTAATATCAACAGATCTTCGATTAAGGTACGTGAATCCTTTCATCATGGCACACCTTCAGCCTGTTCAGTGTGCTGAGTGCAGGATGTTTAGTCATTCTTCCTCTGTCACTAGCGATAGCTTTATTTGTGAGAAGTGCAGATTAGTTATCTCTCTGACGGAGAAGATTATAGTGCTAGAACTGCGTGTCCAGGCTTTAGAGACAGCCAGTGAGCGTGAGAACAGTGTAGTTTCTGTAGGGGAAAGTCTGGATGCCCTAGGTGGAGTTAGTAATCCCCCAACTCCGGCATTAGAGCCCTTACAGCGGGGCGAATGGGTGACAACTCGGCGGCATAAGCGTAGCGCCAAAGCTGCCGCTGAGGCTCACCCACAGAAGTACCACTCCTCTCCACATCACATGTCGAACAGGTTTGTTCTCCCTAGTGATGCACCCGCTGAGAAACCTAAAAGAGCTCTGGTTATAGGGGACTCTATCATATGGCACGTGAAATTAGCTCACCCTTTAGGGGCACCAGCAGCTTTAGTCAGGTGTATACCAGCAGCCAGGGCGCTGGACATAGCAGGTAATCTTAGGGTCCTAGGCAAGCACAGGTTCTCAAAGATAGTTATCCATGCAGGAGCTAATGATATATGACTTTGTCAGTCTGAGGTTACAAAGAGTAACATTGTAGAGGTGTTTAAATTAGCGAAGGCGGTGTCCAATGCTGTAGTATGCTCTGGCCCCATCCCAATGCGGCATGGCGATGTAGCTTACAGCAGGTTATGGTCGCTGAACTGCTGGCTGTCCAGGTGGTGTTCTGAAAACAGTGTGGGCTTTTTAGCAGTGGTGTATAGTAACGAAGTAAAAATACTTCACTACTGTACTTAAATACATTTTGGGAGATTTTGTACTTTACTTGAGTTTTCAAATTTTTGAGAACTTTCACTTTTACTTCACTATATTTTTTAACTTAATTGCATACTTTTACTCCGATACATTTTCAAAGAGCCGTTTAGTTACTCGTTACAAAAAAAGAAAGAAAAAAAAACGTGTTTTAACCCCACTGACTGCAACAAAGTCAGGACGCGCCTGGGCTTGTTCACCACTTGCGCATGACAACCAATAGGCTACACCTGTTGGCTTCATGCAGTAAGCAGAAAGCTAGCTTCGCAATCAACAGCCCTGATGAAAGAGGAGACGGAGACAGCAGCTACTTCGGCTACAAATGAAGAGGAACCTGATGATGAGCACCCCTGGCCATATTTGAACACAATGTTCTCTTACGTTGATGTGAAGGATTCGTCCTATCGAATGAAGTGCCTCTTATGCCTTCCAAAAAACGTGGAAATTCTATCTTATAGAAACTCACTGTCCAATCTAAAGAAACACATCGAGGTAAGTTCTAGGTTTATGAAATTGTTACAGTATATTCCCATTTCAGCAACCATAGTATGAATATTCTAGACACAATTGTGAAACCTTGAGCATTCCTGTACAAACGAACTTTGTTCTTTGATTCCACGCGGTTTTGGCATTTGTTGGCTGTAGCAGGCTACCTAGCTGCGAGCCTTTTCGGCTCAAGGAAAGGCATAGCCAGAGCCGGCCCGTGGCATAGGCAATATAGGCAAATGCTAAGGGCACTGCATCCATCCAGGGGCGCAGAAATGGGGGGAGAAAAATTATGACTTCCACTATTCTGAAAACGAGTCAGCATTATAATGTCTTAGCCTAATTTAATTGTACAGCAAAGCATGTAGTCAGGGTGCGATTTGTCAAAAAAAAGCGAGGTGGGGTGGTGGTTGTTAATCATGAAACAATAAGCGCTCAACAGTGGTTCGCCCTGTCTATAGTGTGTCTTCGGGCGCGCAAGTGTGCATCCGCGGCTATTCTCTGTTTTAGCCATGTACTCATAGCCGGCAATTGCTACAGGCGACCTAGGCAATTGCCTAGAGCACAAAGTGTGCCCAGGGGTGACTAAAACCCCACCAAAAAGGAGGGATGGAGTTATTGAATGGAGATGTTACCAAGTGCATCAGTGGTGTACAGTGTTTTCAACCACTGTGCTGCCGAACTGTAGTACCGCAGAACACTAGTGTGCCGTGAGAGATCACCAAGTGTACTGTGGAAAATTATAGAATGACTGTATATTGTAAATATTGGCAACAGCGTTTTAGCTTCAGTCAACATTTTCTATTGGTGATGTGCCTTGAGATTTTTTCATTGAAAAAAGTGCGCCCTGGCTCAAAAAGGTTGAAAAACAAGTGTAGCCTACGCAGTAGTGGTAGGTGATTTCCTTTGCCTACTAAAAATGCACAATGATAAGGGGGGCGGGGGGAGCGGTGTTCATCGGGGAATAAGAATGGCTATCCACTGCAAAAAGTAGCCCAGACTACAAGTGCTTAAATGAAGAAATCCAAACTCTCGGGTGCGCAAGGGCGCAAACGAAGGCTACAGGAAGAAACAAATAGAGCCAAGTATAGAGGTACTGTAAGTCTGATCTAATCTCTCATATCAACCATTATAGTGGCAAATTAATATTTTAGATGCCTGAATCAATGTCTGCCTAGCTAACTAGATGCAAACAGCAATAGACTTAAATAACAAAGTACCCATAATAGCACTTTTGTTTGAAAATACAGCCCATTGATGTCCTAACAGGGTGCTTAAGTTTGCACAATTTAGAATTGTAGGATTTTTTATTCATTTAATTTGTTAATTCTTCAGAGATGACTTAACTTTTAATAGCAAAAAAGAAACTAAAAATAATTTCTTGTTTATTGTCCATGCACTACACTTTGAACAGGGTGCGGAAGAGTTTTTGCCCATTATATGGAGATATGTATTGAATTTGTGTGGTCATTTTACTTTGTGACACTTTATGTTAATAATGATAACAATAATAACAATAATGAAAAAGATAAAAATGACTTCTTGTTTATTGTCCATGCACCGTACATTGTTTAATAGTAATAGAATAGAGTGATTAGATTAAAGTGTTATTTAGATGTTATTAGAGGGTTTTTTTTCTTGGGGGGGGGGCGCCAAAACTCAATCTCACCTAGGACAGCCAAAGACCTAGAGCCGGCCCTGGGCATAGCTGTAAGTGTAAGGAGGACGAATAGGGAAAACTGGCATATAAGTTCAAAATGGGAAAAAAACATTAACACAATTGAAACGAGCTTTGTGTATGCTTCTGCTATCTAAGTAACAAAGCAAGGGTTAGCAAAGCTTGCAATTCTGTCTTGGTGAACTGCTACACTGTCGAATTTCAGTGCTAGCTGGTGCGATGCCCATGGCAACATAACCTACAGTTTGGTTTTGAATATTTGACATTCAAATACATTTAAGCTGTGATGTAAATCACAGATTCTTCAAACAATTTTTACTGTCTTCATGATAATCCAGACTATACTGCAAGACAGTAAATTAAACAAAATCATGCTATGATTTTCTACTATCCTAAATATTACTATATCACAAGTTAAATGCTCTTTTTAAATAAGTCCAATTTTAAATATTCAATTCCAACCAATTCATCATTGGCACTAAATGTAAGCCTATGTTTTATGTGTACAGCATGTTTTGTTTAGCAACTTAAGCAAATTGATAAATGTGATGCACTGTTTGTAAGTAACGTGTGGGTGAGTTAATTTGTGTTCAGTTTGACTAAATATAGTGTGTGTCCTTTTTTTGTCTGTTTCAGAGAAAGCATCCGCACCATGTTCAAAAATACATCGAGCTGACCACAGCAAAGCAGAAAAGGGTCAGTGGAGCATCCACCACCAGCAAGCAGGCCATGTTAACACAGTCCTTGACCATGACACCTCAGAAGAGAATTGACAAGGCCGTCGTTAAATACGTTGTACATGGGCTTCGGCCATTTTCTGTAGTTGAGCAGGAACCTTTCAGAGAATTAGTTAAGGACCTTGTCCCTAATGCCAAAATGATGTCCTGGGTGACTCTCACCTCCATGATTGATGATGGCTTCAAACAAATGAAAACGGCTCTGACTGAGGCAATGAAGGGGGTCGACCACATTGCCACTACTACCGACTGTTGGTCTGTCAGAAGGTGAGGCTTCATCGGTGTTACTACACACTGGATTGACCCTGAGACTCTTCAAAGATGTTCAGCAGCCTTAGCTTGCAGACAGTTGAGGGGTTCACACATTTGACCTGCTAGCCAATGCTCTGAATGACATACACGCGGAATTTGAGATTCGAGGCAAGATTGTGAGGACGACCACTGATAATGGTTCGAACTTTGTCAAGGCTTTCCGAGTGTTTGGGGAAGATGAGAACAACAACAATGCGGAGGGAGTTGAGGAAGCTGAAGAGTCTGCACAGTCTGAAGAGGAAGACGATGGTGGAGTGGATGAGGACGAAGATGTACAGTACGTTGATACGGCAGCTCTTCTAAATGAAGATGATGGCTTTGAATTTCAACTACCGAGACACCAACGCTGTACTTGTCATATCTTAAATCTAATCGCTAGTGAAGATTCCACAAATGCAACCTCCAATGATGCATACAAAAAGCTGCACCATGCAACGTTTGGCAAGTGTTACGGCCTATGGACCAAATGTGGAAGATCCACACTTGCAGCTGAGATGATTGAAGATGTCTGTCCCATTCAGCTTCTAAGACCAAATAAAACAAGGTGGAATTCCTTGTTCATGGCCGTGGAACACCTACTCCGGATTAATAAAGAGAAGGGAGAGGGGGCCCTAAGAGCTATTGCCACCGACCTGAAGGTCCCAGTGTAAGTAGACCTAAGAATTGTATGTTTTTTATTAAAGTAAATATGGAATAACAGATACAGATAAACAAAACAGATTTCCAGTGTTTTTTGTTTTTCATCATAGGTGCTATTTTTTTCACATTGTATCAGAACTGTGAAATTTCTATTTAGTGTTCATGTATAATTCATGGTTCCATCTAACAAATATCCGGGTGTCGTGTGTGTTCTTTTTTTGTCAACACAGGTTCAACCCAGCGGAACTTGCATTTCTCACTGAATATGCTGCTGTAATGAGCCCTGTTGCCCAAGCAACCAACATACTGCAAGCAGAGACCAACGCACAAATGGGGTGGCTACTTCCTACAATCCACCTGCTGACCATCAAACTCGACAAGGTCAAGTTGCAGCTGAAGTACTGCAGGCCTCTTGTTGATGCTCTACAGTCTGGAATTCAGAACCGTTTTGGGCACATGTTCACGGATGCTGAGCTGGTTGCAGCTGCAATTCTTCTTCCCAAATTCCGAACGACATGGACGAAGGACGACGCTACCATCAAAATGGGTAAGGCATGCATATAGTTAAGTGTGTTTGTGTCTCGACACTTTGTAATATTAACAGTTTTGCATGTTTGTTGTAGGTGCATGAAATTGGACAATGAATGAGTGCAAAAAAATAAATTCAAATAATACTTTAATGTTTCACTTCCTTAGGCTGATATCACAACATGGTAGAAGGTTGCATTGCATCATTTAAGTACTGTAACTTTCTATATTTCAGGAATCGATTACATCAAGCAGCATATAGAGGATCCCTCCCTCCAGCCGGGTGCGACCAGGTTGAGTTCATCAGATGAGGATGACTTCTTCTCGTCCCTGCAGGTGTCGAAGACCCAAGATGGTGCCAAACAGTTGGATGCCTACCTGTCCTGCTCAGCTGACCACATGGACTTGCTGAAGTCCTTCCCTTCTGTTTGCAAGCTGTCTGTCAAGCTCAACATGCCACTGCCAGCATCAGCAGCATGCGAAAGGCTGTTCAGCATAACAGGGCTTGTTTTCAGCCCACGAATAGTACGGCTAAATTCTAGGCATTTTGAAAGCCAGCTGCTTTTGACAATGAACAGAAAGTTTTACAGTTTCAAGTGATGGCAGGGGTTATGTGCAAGGATGACCTCAAAGGAGGTTTAAGTTAGAGGGGAAGAATAAAAAGGTCAAGGTCAAAAGTGTGTATTGGGGATGGGGAAGTGGGGCTTGAATGTGCAAAAAGAAAATCTGTTGGTGCTATGTTAAATGTTAAGATTTAGTTTATAAAGTGCAATAACGGTAGCAGCTCTTTTTTGTTTTATATTTTGTCTTGATGGTGTGATGTACGCCTCATTTTCAGTACTATTTTATTTTTCAAAAAAAGGTTTCAAACTGTGGTCACCCTCTTCAGATGCCAGATAAGCTTCAGTTTTCTCCAAATTACTTTTTTTTTTATTATTATGACAGCAATTGATCGTGTAGGCACCTCCATAGTTTATAAAATGCAATAACAGTAGCAGCTTTTTTTTTTATGTTTTTTTTTCTTAATGGTGTGATGTATGCCTAATTTTCAGTACTTTCTCTTAGTTTAAAAAACAAAGGAAAAAAATGAGAAAAAAAGTGTCAAAACTGTGGTCTCCATCTTCAGATGCCAGATAGGCAGCTTCATTTTTCCCCAATTTATTTTTTCTTGTTTATAATGGTTGTGTGTGCACCTGTATTTTCGGCAGTGTAATTGCTTGTCATGAACCATTGGTGACAAATTACCTTCAGTTTACCAAAATATTAAAAATATTACAAATTCAGATTGCCTTTGCTTGTTTACTTTTACATGTACTTTTAATTACATTACTTGAGTACATTTATTTTTGCATTACTTGTCATACTTAAGTGCAAGAAACGTCAGATACTTTAAGACTTTAACTCAAGTAACATTTCAGTCATTTTTTGGAAGGGTACCAATACTTTTATTTGAGTGTGATTTCCCAGTACTTTGTACAACACTGCTTTATAGATAATTGGGCTAATTTTGAGGGCACTGCTGGCCTGTTAGGGCGGGACGGTATCCATCCAACTCGGGAAGGTGCTGCTCTCATTTCCTGCAGCATAGGTCATAGTCTCAGAACAGGCCAAGTTAATTTCTGACAATCCAGAGCCAAGGCCAGGGAGCAGACGAACAGGCTAAACCGACTGTCTGCTAGCTGCACAGAGTCGTCACTCAGGGTCCACTACATCGAGACTGTCTGTTCCCCGAGCTCAACAAAAAAAATTTAAAAATGTAGAAATACTCAGTTTGTTCCAGTAACCTAATCAATATAAAATTAGATCATACTGACTGTAATAGCCACTGTCAGAACCTTTGATCTAAAGGTGGGGCTATTACCGTAAATATCAGCTCTCTTACATCTGGGCAGCATGGTGGTGTAGTGGTTAGCGCTGTCGCCTCACAGCAAGAAGGTCAGGGTTCGAGCCCTGTGGCCGGTGAGGGCCTTTCTGTGCGGAGTTTGCATGTTCTCCCTGTGTCCGCATGGGTTGCGCCATTCTCAAATGTTGGACATAGTTTGGTTTACACATTATGAAATTTCTAGCCACTGGGGTGACTTAAGAAGGTCAGAGGAACTCATTTTAACGTTAAAAAACCTCAGAAAGTGAAAATTTCATGCCATGGGACCTTTAACAATATAACTGTATCAGATCATCAATTAGAATGTTTTACTCCTCTTAGAGAAATTGAATTACTTTCATTAATCTCGGCATCAAAAGCCTCAATTTGTGTACTAGATCCCTTACCTACACATCTATTCAAACAGATAATAACTGAAGTCATTGAACCGCTTCTAAAAATAAATTCTATTCTCTTATGATTGGCTATGTACCCAAATCCTTTAAACTAGCAGTTATCAAACCCCTGATTAAAAAGTCTGACCTTGATCCCTGTCAGCTGTTCAATTATCAGCCAATATCAAACCTCCCCTTTATCTCCAAGATCCTTGAAAAAGCTGTGGCACAGCAGTTATGCTCATATTTACATAGGAATAACATCCATGAAATGTATCAGTCAGGATTTAGACCTAATCATAGCACAGATACAGCTTTGGATAAAGTAGTAAACAACCTCCTGTTGGTGTCTGATCAGGGCTGTGTTTCGCTGCTTGTGTTGCTTGACCTTAGTGCAGCATTTGATACCAGTGATCATTCCATTCTTCTGGATAGACTAGAAAATGTTGTGGGAGTTAAGGGAATGGCCCTCTCCTGGCTCAGCTCTTATTTAACTGATTGATATCAGTATGTTGATATAAATGGTGATATTTCTAGACGTACTGAGGTAAAGTTTGGTGTTCCATAAGGTTCTGTCTTGGGTCCACTGCTTTTTTCTTTATATACAGTACCAGTCAAAAGTTTGGAAACACCTTCAAATTCGATGTTTTTATTTTTTTCCTACATTGTAAATTAATATTGAAGTCATCCAGACTATGCAGCAACACGTAAGGAATCATTTAGTAAACTTTAAAATGTTAATCAAACCAAAATATCTTTTAGATTTTAGATTCTTCAAAGTAGGCACCTTTTGCTTTGATTACAGCTTTGCACACTCTTGACATTCTCTTAATCAGCTTCATGAGGTAATCACTTGACATGGTTTTCCAACAGTCTTGAAGGAGTTCCCAGAGGTGCTGAGCACTCATTGGCTGCTTTGCCTTCACTCTGTAGTCCAACTCATCCCAAACTTTTTCGGACTGACTGACCTTCATTTCTTAAAGTAATAATGGACTGTCATTTTTCTTTACTTAGTTGAGTAGTTCTTGGCATAATATGGATTAGAATAGTACTCAAATAGGGCCATTCACTGTATACCAACTCTACCTCTTCACAACACAACTGATGGTCTCAAACACATTAAGAGGTCAAGAAATTCAAGAAATTAACTCGACAAGGCACAGCTGTAAACTGAAAGCCATTCCAGGTGACTACCTTGTAAAGCTGACTGAGAAAATGCCAAGATGTGCAAAGCTGTCATCTAAGCAAAAGGTGCCTACTTTGAAGAATCTAAAATATAAAACATATTCTGGTTTGATTAACACTTTTTTGTTTACCAAATAATTCCATATATATTTCTTCATAATGTCGATGACTTTAGTATTAATCTACAATTCAGAAAAGTTTAAAATAATGAAAAACCACTGAATTAGATGCATTTCCAAACTTTTGACTGGTACTGTATGTTACCTCTGGGCAGGGCTTTGAACCGATTCAAGGAACGAAAACGAAAACCAGGAACTTTTTCTATTTCACATGGAACAGAAACGAAACCAGAAACTTTATTATTTTTTATGTTCCGGAACAGAAACGCTTATTAAAAATAATGGTAACCGGTTAATACCGGTTTTTATTTCGTTCCTCAAAGTTTCCGTAGCCTACAAATAAAAAAGCCATTCTTCTCCTGCGCAAGTTTCTATGACCCGCTGGGGTTCACTTCTTGTGTGACGTTCGCTGACTGAATGGAGAGAGCGGGAAGGTGGACTGCTATCACATCTCCATTACTGAGTGTCTGAGCAAAGAAGAGCCTGAACGATGCAACCTCCCTATTGGCTGTTTGTAAAAATGTATCAATTGTTGCCCTTCCCACGGGAATCATCACGGGCTCGAGAGACAAGACCTGACGAGTTAGTTAATTGGTAGCAGAACAAAATGTCTGGACACAAATCGGGTTTTCAGAAAAGGAAAGAAAATAAACGGAGGGTTGAAAATACAAAAAAGGAGCCAGAAAAAGCAAAACGAGTTTTAAGGTAGGACAAATGGTTACTTTTCTGAGGCCACCCGCCGTGGCTGCAGGCTTTCAGTTGCGTCATTGAATGGTTACTTTTCTGAGGCAGCCCGCCGTGGCTGCCTGCAGGCTTATTTATTATAGCCCATTTAGTTAAAATAGTTGATATAAAATGTTTATAGTTATATTTATGTGATGGTTGTCCTGATTTAGACTGGTGGTTTTTTTGGGGGGGGGTTGCGCGATGTTGCACCCGGGTCCAGATTAGGGCAGAACCGGCCCTGGCTACATTTCAGGTGTAGTTTGTTTTATGTATGTATGTATGTACTTGCATAGATGTGTACTTGGTCTTCCAATATGGCGCCTAACAAAATCTCGCGGCGCGGTGACGTCATGCGGTAGCCCTCTATAGGGCCTGACTAGCCTTTGGTAACACACTAAACGAATTATCTTTCATTTTTGGCACTTTTTCTGTTTGTGTAGATGGGAAGACATACTGAGAATCCAAATCGCCAACATTTGAAATAATAATTGTTTTGAATTATTTCTTGTCTTATTTAATGAAGGTTGTAATAGAATTAGCCTACATTTGGCTTAAGCTGGATGAGACAGAGACATAATTTTATAGCCATTTGTTAAACCGCTGACAGGGAATGTAATTAACCATTCTGGGAACGAAATTTTTTTGTTCTAACCGGTTCGGGAACATCTATTTAATGGTGGAACCCAAAACCGGAAACGTTAAAATTCCGTTTCTGTTCGGAACGAACCAATAGGAAAAAAATTCTGGTTCAAAGCCCTGCCTCTGGGTGATATTATTCATAAACATTGTATTAGTTTCCACTGTTATGCTGATGACACACAGTTGTATGTTTCTGCAAAACCTGATGAGAGACACCAGCTTAAGAGAATTGAGGAATGTGTAAAGGACATTAGACACTGGATGCTTATTAATTTACTTCTGCTTAACTCTGACAAGACTGAAGTACTTGTACTAGGACCACATGGAGCTAGAAGTAAGTTTTCTGATTACACAGTAACTCTGGATGGCCTTTCTGTTTCTTCACATGCAGCAGTAAAAGACCACAGAGTGATTATTAACCCCAGTCTTTCATTCAAAACTCACATTTATAACATTACCCGGATAGTTTTCTTTCATCTCAGAAATATTGCTAAGATAAGAAATTTAATGTCACTACATGACACGGAAAAACTAGTTCATGCATTCTTTACCGCCAGGTTGGATTATTGTAATGCCTTACTGTCTGGATGTTCCAATAAGTGCATAAACAAGCTCCAGTTAGTTCAAAATGCAGCAGCAAGAGTCCTTACTAGAACTAGAAAATATGACCACATCACCCCTGTCTTATCCACACTGCATTGGCTCCCAATCAAATTTTGTATTGATTATAAAGTACTACAATTGACCTTTAAAGCACTGAATGGTCTTGCACCACAGTACCTGAGTGAACTTCTGCTCCTCTATGACCCGCCACGCCTACTTAAGGCCAATTTATGCTGACAACGCAGTCCTTGCAGATGGCGTCTGCGTAGCCCCCCCCCTTCGCAGACGCTCTGCGCGCACCTCCCAAAAATTGTGACCACTGCAGAAGCCTCGCAGACAGCGTTGCAGACAAGAGGGCTCTGATTGGTCCACTCTACATCCATTGTACACGCACTTCTGCTTCCCTACTTTCCCGGTTTGGTTTGTTTTCACTACCACCATTTTTAAAAACACGAGCGAAGATGGAGCAGCACGAAGAGCGGTTGATCGAGGAAGTGAGGAAGTACGTACATCTATACGACTCCAGTTCTAGTCATTATAAGTAACTGGAGGATAAACACTCCACTAACCACACCCACCAATTACTCCTAGCGATTTTGCGACTTCGTGCCCCCTTGTGTTGTGGCGGTGAATAACATCGCGCATGCCTATTACTCCCCGCTCAACGATAAATTACAACTGTCTGCAAAAAGCTATCTGCAAAAGCCTTGTCGCAAGAGCATGCAGAGGCCCTTAGATCAAAAGGTGCTGGCTATCTGCTGGTACCTCGTATAGTGAAGGCTACATCAGGGGGCAGAGCCTTTTCTACAAAGCCCCACAGTTATGGAACAGCATTCCAAGTAGTGTTTGGGAATCAGACACAGTCTCAGTGTTTAAGTCCTCAGACATAGAGTGTTTTGGTAAACTGGGATGTATGGATGCTGTCAGTCCCCCACTCGCTTGTTCACTTGAGTTTGTTGACGGTGTAGTGGCTGGCTGCTTTATGTCCTGGGGCTCCCTCATGCCTGTGTTACCTTCTGGCTCTACCCTTTTAGTTATGCTGTCATAGTTAGTTGCCAGAATCCCTGCTTGTACTCAGTGCAATATGTATACTATTCCTACTTATTCAGGTGACATTGCGTATACCTAACAACCTGTGTTTTCTCTCTCTTCTTTCCCCCTCCCCCTCCCCCCAAATCTGTCCCTCTGAGTTACATGTTGGTCCTGTGATCGAGATGCTGACCTCTTCTGCTCCTTGGACCTGCCTAATCCATCCTCGTTGGAGTCTCATCGCATCACTCCTGTGGAGGGCAGCCCCATGTAGACAGTTGGGGGTCACGCCTGGAGGATGCTTTGGACTCTTGCAGTGGTGCTTTTGTGGCTGGGGACTGCAGTTGACTTGCTGACTTTAGGACTGCAGTTGATTTGCTGACTTTGGGACTGCGGCTGTCATGAGCGGTTTTGCACTTGGGTTTCCGTCAGTGGGGGGTTTATAGCATCAATGAAGCTGACTTTGTTAGGACTGTTAATGTTATAGTCATGTTGTCTGTTGTTGCCTGGATGGGGATGGGTTCCCTTTTGAGTCTGGTTCCTCTCAAGGTTTCTTCCTCATGTCATCTGAGGGAGTATTTCCTTGCCACCATTGCCACAGGCGTGCTCATATTTTAAGTTATTCAAATTCTGTAAAGCTGCTTTGCGACAATGTTTATTGTTAAAAGCGTGATACAAATAGACTTGACTTGACACCATGGGTGCGACGTGCCAGCTGGGAAGGAGCCAGCCGCGGACTCCATGGCAGGGGAACAGGGTGGAGAGGGGGAGAAGAGATGGGGAAGAAAATAGAGAGAGAAGAAAAGCAAAAGGAGACGCCTCGTCCAACTGCCATCGGAGCTGCCTCCAGATGGTCCTCCACCAGCTCGATGGCTCACTCCAGTGACGCCAGGTGATGACACTGGACCCATTCTGCCGTTCCTTCCGGAAGTCGAGATACAAACTGCTCTAGTGCCACCAGATTGATGATCTCATCTGCATTGCAGTCTTCCGCCCTCAGCCACTGCTGGTAGGTGTCCCAGAGTTGCTGGCTGAATGCAAATGGCCGGCCGACCTCCTCCAATGCCAGCGCCTGGAAGTGCTGGTGATGTTGCTCTGGGTAGCGGCCAAGCCACTGTAGGATGGCTTTCCTTAGGTCCACGTAGACCAGCCAGCTGTCAGCAGAGTGCTGCTGCACTGCGAGTTGCGCCTCACCAGTCAGGAGTGGGAGGATGCGCGCTGCTCCAGTGGACAACCGCACGCCTCAGCTGCTTGCTCGAAGAGAGCAAGGAACACTTCTGGATCGTCCTGTGGTCCCATCTTCGTGAGGGTGGCGGCAGCAGAGGTCGACGCCCCTGCTGACGCGAGCATGTGCCGGAACGCCTGGTGATTTTCCTGCTGGGCCAGCATCAAAGCTTTGAAGCTTTGCTCCTGCTCCTTTCGGAGGGTGATCAGCACTTGATGCTGGTTCTGCGGGGTTGTAGCGAGGGCCAGGATGAGCTCTTCGAATGGTGAGGACTCCATGGGGTGGTTCCCTTCTTTGCTCCCGGGTTTCAGCACCACTGTAGCACTTCCTGATGTGGGTGGAACACAGAAGCATGGCAGGTGAGAGTTGATGTTTACACAAACACTTTTATTTTGGCTTTTCAGCTTTCTTTCAGGGCAGCATGGTGGTGTAGTGGTTAGCGCTGTCACCTCACAGCAAGAAGGTCCAGGTTCGAGCCCTGTGGCTGGCGAGGGCCTTTCTGTGCAGAGTTTGCATGTTCTCCCCATGTCCTCGTGGGTTTCCTCCGGGTGCTCCAGTTTCCCCCACAGTCCAGAGACATGCAGGTTAGGTTAACTGGTGACTCTAAATTGACCATAGGTGTGAATGGTTGTCTGTGTCTATCTGTCGGCCCTGTGATGACCTGGCTACTTGTCCAGGGTGTACCCCGCCTTTTGCCCATAGTCAGCTGGGATAGGCTCCAGCTTGCCTGCGACCTTGTAGAACAGGATCAAGCGGCTAGAGATAATGAGATGAGAATGGGATGAGCTTTCTTTCATTCACTCTTTCATCTCACTCACTCACACATGCATTGTGGTCGGGGAGAGAGCTCCCTTTCTCTGCTCTCTCTCTTTTTATGCTCTATCCCTGTAACACACACACACACACACACACACACACACACACACACACACACACACACACACACATTAATTGACAGCAGGTGGAATGATTTAGCCACTTACCTTCCCCAACCCCGCTCTCCATTCATAGATTGCTGCTTGGCCATGCCCCCGCTGCCACAGTGAGTTTCGAATGAAAGACTGGGGTCAATAATCACTCTGAGGTCTTTTACTGCTGCATGTGAAGAAACAAAGGCCATCCAGAGTTACTGTGTAATCAGAAAACTTACTTCTAGCTGCATGTGGTCCTAGTACAAGTCCTTCAGTCTTGTCAGAGTTAAGCAGAAGTAAATTAATAAGCATCCAGTGTCTAATGTCCTTTACACATTCCTCAATTCTCTTAAGCTGGTGTCTCTCATCAGGTTTTGCAGAAACATACAACTGTGTGTCATCAGCATAACAGTGGAAACTAATACAATGTTTATGAATAATATCACCCAGAGGTAACATATATAAAGAAAAAAGCAGTGGATCCAAGACAGAACCTTGTGGAACACCAAATTTTACCTCAGTACGTCCAGAAATATCACCATTTACATCAACATACTGATAGTGATCAGTTAAATAAAAGCTGAGCCAGGACGGGGCCGTTCCCTTAACTCCCACAACATTTTCTAGTCTATCCAGAAGAATGGAATGATCAGTGGTATCAAATGCTGCACTAAGGTCAAGCAACACAAGCAGCAAGACACAGCCCTGATCAGACACCAACAGGAGGTCATTTACTATTTTAACCAGAGCTGTCTCTGTGCTATGATTAGGTCTAAATCCTGACTGATACATTTCATGGATGCTATTCCTATGTAAATATGAGCATAACTGCTGTGCCACAGCTTTTTCAAGGATCTTGGAGATAAAGGGGAGGTTTGATATTGGCCGATAATTGGACAGCTGACAGGGATCAAGGTCAGGTTTTTTAATCAGGGGTTTGATAACTGCTAGTTTAAAGGATTTGGGTACATAGCCAATTGTAAGAGAATAATTTATTATTTTTAGAAGTGGTTCAATTACTTCAGGTATTATCTGTTTGAATAGATGTGTAGGTAAGGGATCTAGTACACAGGTTGAGGGTTTTGATGCTGAGATTAATGAAAGTAATTCAGTTTCTTTTAGGGAAGTAAAACATTCTAATTGATGATCTGATACAGTTATATTGTTAACTACAGGGTCACTTACATTGTCTGACCTTAAATTAGTAGTTATTAAATTAGTAAATTTTTTGTCGGATATTCTCAATTTTGTCATTAAAAAAATTCATGAAATTGTTGCTACTACATACTACAGGTATGCATGTGTCTACAGTGGACTTATTCCTGGTTAATTTTGCTACAGTATTAAATGGAAATCTAGGATTATTTTTATCTTCTATTAGGGAGGAGAGATATGTTGATCTTGCAACACTAAGAGCTTTTCTATACTTCAGGAAGCTCTCCTTCCATGCTAATTCATGCTAATGCACTACCAATTTAGTTTGATGCCATTTAGGTTCCAATTTTTGAATGGTCTCTTTTAATGTGCGAGTGTCATCATTATACCAGGGTGCTAATTTTTAGTCTCTGACCATTTTCCTTTTAAGAGGAGCTACATTATCGTAATGTTATGGCGGAATGTTGACTCTCAGCATTCAGTTGCCTGATCAAGTTCTGCAGGGGCTGACAGTGACCCAATCAAAGTTGATAACTCTGGGAGAGCATTTATAAAACTCTGTGCAGTAGTTGACTTGAATGTACATTTAATACAGTAGCGTGGTGAGGTGCATATATTTTTACTCAGACATAGTTTGAACGAGGGGCGGCACGGTGGTGTAGTGGTTAGCACTGTTGCCTCACAGTAAGAAGGTCCGGGTTCGAGCCTCGTGGCCGATGAGGGCCTTTCTATGCATGTTCTCCCCATGTCCGCGTGGGTTTCCTCTGGGTGCTCCGGTTTCCCCCACAGTCCAAAAACATGCAGGTTAGGTTAACTGGTGACTCTAAATTGACCGTAGGTGTGAGTGTGAATGGTTGTCTGTGTCTGTGTGTCAGCCCTGTGATGACCTGGTGACTTGTCCAGCGTGTACCCCACCTTTTGCCTGTAGTCAGCTGGGATAGGCTCCAGTTTGCCTGCGACGCTGTAGAACAGGATAAAGCGGCTCGAGATAATGAGATGAGATGAGTTTGAATGAGATGAGATAATGATCTGAGATAACTTCAGACTGTGGAAGTATGACTATATTTTCTACGTTTAACCCGAATGTTAGTATTAGATCAAGGGTGTGACCACCATTATGGGTCGGTCCTATGACATTCTGATTAATCCCTACTGAATCTAAAATGGACACAAACTCTGTTTTTAAAGGGTCTTCTTGGTTATCAAAGTGAATATTAAAATCTGACAACTTAAGCTTTGTCTAAGGAAATAACCAGATCTGAGATAAAATCTGCAAATTCAGAAAGAAACTCAGAATATGGCCCCAGGGGCCTGTAAATAATAAGTAATGGAATTAACTGGGTAGACTTATTTTTCGAAGCTACATACATTTATATGAGTATGAAGAACTTCAAATGTGTTAAATTTATAACCAGGTTTTTGTGTTACACCTAGATAATCATTACAAATAACTGCAACGCCTCCTCCTCTGCCAGGTAGATGAGGCTGGTGTATATAACTGCATGCAGGAGGACTCGTTTCATTTAATGCTATATATTAATTTGGCTTAATCCATGTTTCAGTTAAACAAAGTACATTAAACTTCTGATCAGTAATGAGTTCATTAACCATTAGCGCTTTCGATGTAAGAGATCTAATATTTAATAGCCCCACCTCTTTTTTGCTTTGCTCCTGCTTTGCTCCTGCTTGATCTTTATTTTACTTTACTTTCTCATTTAATTTCCCCTACTTTTTCATTTTATTTTTCATCTTTATAAGCTTTTAATTTTAATTTAATTTCCACTATTCCTTCATTTTATTTTTCATCTTTATAAGATAAGTTAGTGTAGTTTTCCCTAGGTGTGGGTGGAGCACAGAGGACGGCAGGACAGAGATCAGGTTCAACAAACAGTTTTATTGTTCCACTTTTCAGGGGACACAATAGGGTTTACGCAGACACACGCACACACACACATCAGGTGTCTGGTTCGGGAGAGATCTCCTCTGCTCTCACTCTCCCTCCCTAAATAGGGCGCGGTCCCTGGGAAGACACACAAACACAGGTTAATTGCTCTCAGGTGAAGTGAATCTGCCACTTACCTTCCCTGACTCCGCCCTCCTGTCACAGACCGGTGCTCGACCATGCCCCCGCTGCCACATACCCCCACCGCCCGACTCAGGCCGGGCAGCCGTCCGGCCCGCAGCCGACTCCCCCCCCCCTTGACGGGAGAGGAAGTCCGCCACGACCATCTGCGCCCCCGGCCTGTGGACCACCTTGAAATTAAAGGGTTGGAGCGCCAGATACCAACGGGTGATCCGCGCGTTGGCATCTTTCATGCGGTGGAGCCACTGGAGGGGCGCGTGGTCCGAACAGAGGGTGAAAGAGCGCCCCAGCAGGTAGTACCGGAGGGCGAGGACCGCCCATTTGATCGCCAGGCACTCCTTCTCAATCGTGCTGTAGCGCCCCTCACGCACTGACAGCTTCCGGCTGATGTATAGGACCGGGCGATCCTCCCCCTCCACCTGCTGGGACAAAACGGCCCCCAGCCCTCTGTCCGACGCATCCGTCTGTAACATAAAAGGGAGAGAGAAGTCAGGGGAGTGTAAAAGTGGCCCCCCACACAGTGCAGCCTTTACCTCAGAGAAAGCCCGCTGGCACTGCTCCGTCCACTGGACCGGATCTGGCGCCCCCTTTTTAGTGAGGTCAGTCAGCGGGCTGGTGACGTCCGAATAATTAGGTATAAACCTACGATAGTAGCCAGCCAGCCCCAGGAACTGTCTCACCCCCTTTTTGGTCTTGGGCCTCGGGCAGGCCGCAATCGCTGCTGTCTTATTAATTTGGGGACGCACCTGCCCGTTGCCCAAGTGGAAGCCCAGATACCGTACTTCCACCCGCCCAATCGCACACTTCTTTGGGTTGGCCGTGAGTCCCGCCCGTCTCAGCGACCTAAGGACGGCCCTCAGGTGTTGCAGGTGCCGCTGCCAGTCGTTACTATAAACGATAATGTCGTCCAGGTAGGCGGCCGCATAGGTGGCGTGGGGCCGGAGGACCCGGTCCATCAGCCGCTGAAACGTAGCGGGCGCCCCAAACAGCCCAAACGGAAGTGTGACGAACTGGTGTAAGCCGAACGGTGTGGAAAAGGCCGTTTTCTCCCGGGATAATGGAGTCAAGGGGATCTGCCAATATCCCTTCGTTAAATCCAGTGTCGAGTAAAAGCGAGCCGTGCCTAGTCGATCGAGCAGCTCATCAATACGAGGCATTGGGTACGCGTCGAATTTAGACACCGCGTTGACTTTTCTATAGTCCACACAGAACCGGACCGAGCCGTCGGCCTTGGGAACCAAGACCACCGGGCTGCTCCAGTCGCTGTGGGACTCCTCGACGATGCCCATTTCGAGCATGGCCTGAAGTTCTTCCCGAACCACCTTTTTTTTGTGTTCGGGTAGTCTATAAGGGCGGCTACGCACTACCACCCCCGGGGGTGTCTCTATGTGGTGTTCTATGAGGTTAGTGCGACCGGGCAGGGGCGAGAACACATCCAAAAACTCGGCCTGCAACTGGGCGACCTCCGTGAGTTGGGTCGGGGAGAGGTGGTCTCCACAGGGGACCGGAGAGGTACGTGATGCCAAATTCCCTTTTTGAACCTCCGGCCCCAGCTCCGCCTTCTCCGGAACTACCGACACCAACGCCACGGGGACCTCCTCGTTCCAGAGTTTGAGCAGATTGAGGTGGTAAATCTGTAGCGCCCCACCCCTGTCTGTTCGCCTCACCTCATAGTCGACATCCCCGACTCGCCGTGTGACCTCAAAGGGTCCTTGCCACTTGGCGATTAATTTGGATCTCGACGTGGGCAAGAGTACGAGTACTTTATCTCCCGGTGTGAACTCTCTAAGGCGCGTACCCTTGTTGTACAGGCGGGCTTGCCGTTCCTGGGCCTGCCGCAAATTCTCCTGAGTTAGGTGGGTGAGCGTGTGGAGTTTTGCGCGCAGGTCCATAACGTACTGAATTTCATTCTTACTTTATGAAGGTCCCTCCTCCCAATTTTCCCGCAGCACGTCTAGGATGCCGCGCGGCTTACGCCCATATAATAATTCGAACGGGGAGAACCCCGTGGAGGCTTGAGGGACCTCTCGCACTGAGAACAGCAAGGGTTCGAGCCACTTATCCCAATTACGTGCGTCCTCACTTACGAATTTTTTAATGATATTTTTGAGGGTGCGGTTGAACCGTTCTACTAAACCGTCCGTTTGTGGGTGATATACACTGGTGCGGATCGGCTTAATCCCCAATAACCCATACAGTTCGCGTAGTGTTCGTGACATGAACGTAGTGCCTTGATCAGTCAGAATCTCTTTCGGGATTCCAACTCGGGAGATGACGCGGAAGAGTGCCTCTGCAATACTGCGTGCTGAGATATTGCGCAGAGGCACTGCTTCCGGGTATCGCGTTGCATAGTCCACTAGAACTAATATAAAGCGGTACCCTCGTGCTGACCGATCTAATGGCCCGACGAGATCCATCCCAATTCTTTCAAACGGGGTCTCGATTAACGGTAGAGGGCGCAATGGCGCTTTTGGAATGGCCGCTGGATTTACTAACTGGCATTCGCGGCATGCCGTACACCACCTACGGACATCGCCGCGAATCCCCGGCCAATAGAATCGGGCCATTATTCGGGCTAGTGTTTTATCCTGCCCTAAGTGTCCAGCCATGGGATTAAAGTGAGCCGCCTGGAATACCAATTCCCGGCGGCTCTTTGGAATCAAAAGCTGCGTGACTCGCTCTTTAGTTTGAGTGTCCTGCGTCACTCGGTATAACCTATCCTTCATAATCGCGAAGTAGGGGAAGGACGGGGTGGCGTTCGGCTGGAGCGTTTGACCATCGATTACTCTCACTTGGTCAAACGCATGCCGCAGAGTCTCGTCTCGCGACTGCTCTAATGGGAAATCCGCGAGGGATTCCCCAATAGAGAGAGGAGGAGCCGGTGGCTCCTCACCCTGACGCGGAGATGACGTAGACGGCTCCGCGACAGCTGCTCCCGCCAAAACGACACCGGGACCTCCCCCTGTCAACTGGCAGGACCCACTCTCTACTAGGCGCGTCATTAAACCCCGAAATCCCGGCCAATCAGTCCCCAAAATTAACGAGTGGGTAAGGCGAGGATTAACCGCCACCTTCACTATAAATTTTTCCCCTCTGAAAATAATATGGACCGACACCAAAGGGTAGCTGTGAACATCCCCGTGCACACACAAAACCTTCACCCCTTGTGCTCCCCCCAATGCCTCGTTTTGAACCAGGCTTTGGCGAATTGAGGTCTGATTACAACCAGAATCCACCAATGCCTGATATGTAGCCCCTTGGATACTCACTGGTATGCGATATGCTCCGGCCCGATCGAGGGCGGCCTCTGGCGCGTCGGGGATCCGAACCACCGCGCCCACTTCCATTGCTGTGCACTGCTGTTGAAGGTGGTCCGGTTCCCCGCAGCGCCAGCAAACCGGCCCGGGCTTCCCCTCTGCACCGGTGCTCTGGGGCTCACTCACCTGAGGTGGGGGAGAGACAGACACAGAAGGGAGAAACGGGAGGGCACCGCGGGTGCGGCGGGCCGGCAGGGGTGGTGCCGGCCCCCGCCTCCGCGGTGGGGGAATGGGGCGAGGACGGGACACAGAAGGAGGGGAGAGAGAGAGAGAAAGAGAAGAGGAGAGAAGAGATGTCGACATCCGCTGTCCTGCCGCCGAGACAGCCGCCAGATGATCCTCCGCCAGCTCGACTGCCTGATCCAGCGACGCCGGGCGGTGGCACTGGACCCACTCCGCGGCTCCTGCTGGTAAGCGGGCGATGAACTGTTCCAGTACCACCTGATCGACGATTCCCTCGGCGTCGCGATCTTCGGCCCTCAGCCACCGCCAGCAGGCGTCCTGGAGCTGCTGGCCGAACGCGAACGGGCTGCCGACTTCCTCCATCCACAGCGCGCGGAAGCGCTGGCGCTGCTGCTCCGGCGTGCGCCCCACGCGCTGAAGGACAGCCCGGCGAAGGTAGGCGTAGGCCAGCCGGCGATCGGCGGGGAGCTGTAGTGCAGCCAGCTGCGCCTCTCCCGTCAGGAGGGGGAGGAGGCGTGCCGTGCGCTGCTCCATCGGCCACCCCGAGGCTTCAGCGACCTGCTCGAATAACGTGAAGAAAGCCTCGGGGTCATCCTGCGGGCCCATCTTAGTTAAGGTGAGGGGAGACGGGCCCGCGGCCGGAGCGCTGGTGGGCCCCGCCGACGCGAGGAGACGCCGGAACGCCTTGCGATCTTCTTGCTGGGCCAGCACCAGGGCATCGAAGCGCCGCTCTTGTTCCTTTCGGAGTGTGACGAGCGCCTGGTGCTGGCTTTGCTGAGCCGTGGCGAGGGCGTGGACCAGGTCGGTGAACGGGGAGGATTCCATGGGGCTGCTGGGTTGGTGCTCCATATCCCGGGTTTCGGCACCACTGTAGCTTTCCCTAGGTGTGGGTGGAGCACAGAGGACGGCAGGACAGAGATCAGGTTCAACAAACAGTTTTATTGTTCCACTTTTCAGGGGACACAATAGGGTTTACGCAGACACACGCACACACACACATCAGGTGTCTGGTTCGGGAGAGATCTCCTCTGCTCTCGCTCTCCCTCCCTAAATAGGGCGCGGTCCCTGGGAAGACACACAAACACAGGTTAATTGCTCTCAGGTGAAGTGAATCTGCCACTTACCTTCCCTGACTCCGCCCTCCTGTCACAGACCGGTGCTCGACCACGCCCCCGCTGCCACAGTTAGCTTTTAAAACAAAATGCCAGGGGGCAAAAAATCCAGGAGATCCTGCAGAAAATGCACAGAACTAGAACAGAGGATTTCTATCCTGGAATCAAAGATTGATGCTCTGCCAAAGACTGATGAATTAAGAGCAACATCTCAGGAAAGGAGTACAGAAACAGTGGCTGAGAATGCAGAGAATGTACCCCGACAAGCCGATGACATTGCAGATCGAGTGGATGAATTCATCGATCTAACAGGGCAAAATGTGAGTACAGATGAAAATAAAAACAGAAGACTTATTTCCTCAACACCAGCTTGTTCTGATACTGTGCGACCCATGCTCCACAGCCATGCTATCAGAAATAGAGCTAGGTCTACAAATTACAATAGGATTTACAATCCTATGGAAAATCCACAGCCCATAAGGCTTCAGAACAAATTTGAATGCCTCAGGGATGTGGAAGCGGAATTTTCAGGCGGACAAACACATCAAACACATCACAACCAAAAAGCTGTGGGAAGAGGCAAAAAGCAACTCAAAACACCACCTGATCCCACAACCCTTGTTCTTGGTGATTCCACTGTAAGACATTTAAAAGGACATGGAATGATTATTTGCTGCCTTCCAAATGCATCCATCTCTGACACCAAAGACAGCATTTTGAAACTCATGTCCGAGCATAAAACTATCAAACGTATTGTTGTGCTTGTGGGAGCAAATGATGTTTTCAGAGAACAGCTGTTTGTCCAAGAGGACTTCAAAAAACTCTTTTCTCATCTCTATAAGACCGGAATACAATCTTTTATCAGTGGCCTACTTCCTGCAAGGGGAAGTTTTGCATTTAGTCGACTTTTCAGTCTTAACACCTGGCTTGGAAAAACTTGTTTTTCATCTGGTATGAACTTTATAGACAATTTTAACCTTTTCTGGAATCGCAGAGAATTTTTCAAGCCAAACAGCACTGAACTTAGCTGGATTGGGACCAAAGTTTTAGCAGATCATTATAGACTTGCAATTTTCTCTCAGTCAACACTGAAGAGAACCGTTGATAAGATGTCGCAGACTGACCTAGTTATAAACATAAACAATTCCTCTGCAATGCCAAAACAATCATCTATGCAAGTCTTCACCAAGGACACACAGCCATCTGGAGCAGACTGCCAAGAACCATCTGGGGCAGACTGCCAAGGACAACAACAATCACACGGAGAATGTGAGCATGCGATTTTATCATGCGATTCCATCCAGATTAAGGACCTGACTAAAGATAACCATGTCAAAGTTGCTTCGTCCACTTCTTGACCCCATGCAACTATCACAGAGACAATCAGTGAGACAGTCACCACAGAGACAGTCATGGAGACACTTACAAAGGCCTCACCAATGTCTTGCTCTTCTGATTTTATCGTACCATCTCCGTCTCCCCCTTGCATGGATTTCCCAAATAGTATGCAAAGACTGATGCAAATGGCTACACTCTCTTTTTCCAGCCCAAATCTGTCATGACAAGCTGTGTACCCAGTTCATCAAAAATCAACCAACAGACTGAACTGTGTTCGCCCAGGACTTTCAGCTGGCTACCAATCTTTTTCACCATCTAAAAGATACAGGATATCTCCAATCCTCTCAATCTCAAACAAAATGGAACATAAAGAAAGTCTAGTATGATGTGCTGGGGGTCCCTGCATTTGGTGTAGTTTTGAAAACAAGCTGGGACCCAGTATGCCTATGTCATTCTCTATTCCTGTGTTGATAAGAAATAGAAAACATAGAGCATATTTAACCCAGGGGGTAAACCAGTCTAGTCTCCTTCCTGTTTCAAAACAACATCAGAGTGCCCAAGCGGATATTACTTCTAGACTTTCTGTAAAGCTAGCTCTTCTGAACGTTAGATCACTTTCAAACAAGTCATTTTTAATTAATGATCTTATCTGCAAACATAATCTTGATTTTTTGCTTCTAACTGAAACTTGGCTGGATCAAGCAAATAGTGCTACCACCCTTATTGAAGCAACTCCCCCAAATTTAAATTTTATGAATGTTACCCGACAGGGGAAAGGTGGAGGGATCGCAAATATATTCAAATTCTCTTTTCAATGTAAACAATCCTCACTTGGTGATTTTACATCCCTTGAACACTTATGTGCAATTGTTACATGCTCTCCTAACATATTATTATTAACTATTTACAGGCCTCCGAGACATTCAGCCAAAGTTTTTTAGAAGAGTTTGGTGAACTGTTGTCAGTCATTTGCTTAGAGTTTGACTGTCTTATTATATCTGGGGATTTTAACTTGCATGTAGATAATCCTGAAAACACCTATGCCAATGAACTACTTGCACTTATTGACAACTTCAACCTTGTACAACATGTACTGGGGCCGACCCACTCTCGTGGTCATACCCTTGACCTCGTCATCACAAAGGGTCTTACTGTTTCTACTACTGTTGTTGACCTGGCCTTATCTGATCATTTTTGTGTTTTCTCTGATGTTTCTATGTCTCCTCACATTCAGAACAGCTCAATTACTATGGGTAGGAGAGTCATAAATGACAACACATGTGTTCTCTTTGAGCAAGCTCTCTCTCGGATCTCAACCAAAATGTCAGACTCTGTAGATGATTTACTGGAAATTTTTAATTTAAATATGACCCAAATTATGGATGATATTGCTCCATTCAAAATCAAAAGAGTCAATGATAAGCAGAAAGCACCATGGAAGCAATACCCAGCTGTTAAACTGTTAAAGAGAGAATGTAGAAAGACTGAAAGAAAATGGCGCAAAACTAAACTTCACATCCATTATCAAATCCATAAAGAGATGCTTTGTAAATATAATTATGAAATTCATAAAGCAAGACAGTCTTTCTTCTCCAACATCATCAACAGGAATATGAACAATGCCCGTGTGCTATTTTCAACAGTAGAGAAGCTAACAAATCCCCCACCACAATTAGCACCTGAACTTCTCTCAGTTAATAAATGCAATGAGTTTGCATCCTTCTTTAAAGGTAAAATTGATAAAATACGACATAATAGTGCTCATAATATATCTCAGTTGCAAATAATTGAAAAACTGCAATCACCAGTGACACAGACAGATAACTTCAACACAATGTCAGAATTTTGTTTAATTGATTATGAGACTCTTGAAAAAACTGTACAAAATCTCAGTTCCTCAACATCTGAATTGGACATTCTGCCCACCAACTTTTTTAAGTCTGGTCTACATCTTATAATTACAGATGTGCTTCAAATCATAAATACATCCCTAGAGACTGGCATTGTTCCTGTGTCCTTGAAAAAAGCCGTTGTAAAGCCCCTACTTAAAAAGAATATTCTGGATGCTTCAGTATTAAATAACTACAGGCCAATATCAAATCTACCATTCATTGGGAAAATCCTTGAAAAAATTGTCTTCAATCAATTAACTGCCTTCTTGATATCAAACAGCTGTTTTGATAACTTTCAATCAGGATTTTGTCCCAATCATAGCACTGAAACAGCGCTGATTAAAGTTCTAAATGACATACGTCTTAATACTGATGCAGGCAAAACATTGGTCCTGGTATTACTGGACCTCAGTGCAGCTTTTGATACTGTTGATCACAACATACTGCTATATCGACTTGAACATTGGGTTGGGTTGACTGGTAAAGTTATCAATTGGTTAAAATCATACTTAAAAGATAGAAGCTTCTTTGTTACCATGGGAAATTGTACCTCAGCGTCAATGTCCTTGACCTGTGGTGTCCCCCGGGGTCGATTCTTGGACCATTACTATTCAACCTTTATATGCTCCCACTTGGGCAAATTATCAAGAACAATTCAATTTTATATCACTGCTATGCAGATGATACCCAAATTTATCTTGCTCTATCACCTAATGATTATGCCCCCCTTTAATGTCTCTACCAGTGTATCGATCAAATCAACAACTGGATGTCACAAAATTTTCTTCAGCTGAACACAGATAAAACAGAAGTAATTCTATTTGGAAAAAAAGAGGAAAGACTCAGGATTACCACTATTCTTGACACAAAGGGGATTAAAACAAAAGAAATGGTTAAAAATCTTGGTGTTTTCATTGACAGCAAGCTAAACTTTGAGAGGCATATGAAAGCAATCACTAAAACGGCATTTTATCACCTAAAAAACATTTCCAAACTAAGAGGACTTATGTCAAAAAATGATCTGGAAAAACTTATACATGCCTTCATCTCTAGTAGGGTTGATTACTGCAATGGCCTTTTCACAGGCCTGCAAAAAAAAACCCGTCAAACGACTTCAGCTGGTTCAAAATGCAGCAGCTAGGGTTCTCACACGAACAAAAAGAACAGAACACATTATTCCAATTCTAAGGTCCCTTCACTGGCTTCCAGTAAGCTACAGAATTGACTTTAAAGCATTGCTGCTGGTGTACAAATCTCTAAATGGTACAGGGCCCAATTACCTCTCTGATATGTTGCAGCAGCCTAACCCAATCAGATCTACCAGATCGCAGCAGAAAAATTTACTGTTAAAACCTGTTGTTAAAACAAAGTGTGGTGAAGCAGCTTTTAGCTACTATGCAGTACAGCTATGGAACCAACTGCCAGAGGACATCAAAAATGCTCCTGCTGTTGGCAGCTTCAAATCTAGACTAAAGACCAAGCTGTTTTCAGATGCTTTCCGCTAAATTATTAATACTGCCATCTCTACGTTTTAAACTCTTTACTTTTACTGTCTCTCCATGTTTTAAATTTTACTTAACTTTTATTCTATTTTATTCTGCTGTTTTTTTTAAATTGAACTTTTATCTCATTTTATTATTTTATTTCTACTATTGTTTAATTCTTATTAATTTTCTTCCCCATTTATTTTATGTAATTTTATTTTCTATTGTTTACTGTTTTGCTTTTACTTCTGTAAAGCACATTGAACTGCCACTGTGTATGAAATGTGCTATATAAATAAACTTGCCTTGCCTTGCCTTTAGATCAAAGGTGCTGGCAGCAGCTGTACAGTCAGTATGATCTAATTTTATATTGATTAGGTTACTGGAACAAACTCTCTGAATATTTCTACCTTTTGTTGAGCTTGGGGAACAGACACAGTCTCGATGTAGTGGACCCTGAGTGACGACTCTGTGCAGCTAGCAGACAGTCAGTTTAGCCTGTTTGTCTGCTCCCTGGCCTTGGCTCTGGATTGTCAGAAATTAACTAGACCTGTTCTGAGACTATGACCTATGCTGCAAGAAATGAGAGCAGCACCTTCCCGAGTTGAATGGATACCATCCCACCCTAACAGGCTAGCAGTGCCCTCAAAATTAGCCCAATTATCTATAAAGCCCACACTGTTTTCAGAGCACCACCTGGACAACCAGCAGTTCAGCGACCATAACCTGCTGTAAGCAACATCGCCAAGCAGAACTGGGATGGGGCCAGAGCATACTACAGCATCGGACATCACCTTCGTTAATTTAAACATCTCAACAAAGTTACTCTTAGTAACCTCAGACTGACGAAGGCATACATGATTAGCTCCTGCATGGATAACTATCTTTGAGAACCTATGCTTGCCTAGGACCCTAAGATTACCTGCTATGTCCTGCACCGTGGCTCCCGGTATACACCTGACTAAAGCTGCTGGTGCCCCTAAAGGCTGAGCTAATTTCACATGCCATATGATAGAGTCCCCTATAACCAGAGCTCTTTCAGGTTTCTCAGTGGGTGCATCACTAAGGAGAGCAAACCTGTCCGACACGTGAAGTGGAGAGGAGTGGTGCTCCCATGGGCAAGCCTCAGCAGTAGCTTTGACTCTACACTTATGCCACCGAGTCATCACCCATTCGCCCTGCTGTGAGGGCTCTAATGCCGGAGTTGGGAGATTACTAACTCCACCTAGGGCATCCAGACTTTCCCCTACAGAAACTACACTGTTGTCATTCTCACTGACCTTCTCTAAAGCCTGGATGCGTGCTTCTAAAACTGCAATCTAACTAATCTAGACAGCTAACTAATCTGTACTATCATTAGGGGCTGAAAACTCTGTACAGAGACCCTCAAGGTGCTACTGCCCCAGGAAAGTTGTTTGATGCACTCGGACACACAAAGTATGCTGTACCATGCTGAACAACTCCTTTTCACATCATTCTGATGAAATCTCATGTCAGATATGATTGTTCATGTGAACATGACTGGTATGATGATAAAGTGTCAAAAGCTAAAAAAAATTGTTCTAGTGGTTTTAATATTGTGTGCAACAGTCATGACTAATAAAGTAAATTACTTTGACAGAAACAATCTGTTTTCAATTTCTTCTTTTTTTGTATAAATTAAAGACATTAGGAACATTGTACTGGGCGGCATGGTGGTGTAGTGGTTAGCGCTGTCGCCTCACAGCAAGAAGGTCTGGGTTCAAGCCCCGTGGCTGGCAAGGGCCTTTCTGTGCAGAGTTTGCATGTTCTCCCCGTGTCCGCATGGGTTTCCTCCGGGTGCTCCAGTTTCCCCCACAGTCCAAAGACATGCAGGTTAGGTTAACTGGTGACTCTAAATTGACCGTAGGTGTGAGTGTGAATGGTTGTCTGTGTCTATGTGTCAGCCCTGTGATGACCTGGCGACTTGTCCAGGGTGTACCCCGCCTTTTGCCCGTAGTCAGCTGGGATAGGCTCCAGCTTGTCTGCGACCCTGTAGAACAGGATAAAGCGGCTAGAGATAATGAGAATGAGGGGGATGAGGAACATTGTACCACACAGAACCTAATATATTGGTCTGTGTGAAATAAATACTTTAATTTAGCTTGTAAAAAATATTGGAACTCTTTTCTGTATAGGAGGCGTTTTGTTTTTTATTCTTGTTGTTTTTTCCCTAGGGGTTTTTTTCCCCATCATTTTGGAGTGGAAAGTTACTTTTGTGTTCTCTAGTCAGTACTGATGAAGGCCACATACAGATAGTGGAGCTGGTCAACCAGGTATTGTGCATAGGGGTCCAGTTCCTTGTCCAGGGCCCTAAAATAGGTAGCCAGACTCTTCTGAATCTTGTCCTGAAGATCCTCAGTCAGAGGAGGCAGAGTCTTCTGGAATTCCTGCAGGTGATGATCTACAACCCCAATTCCAAAAAAGTTGGGACAAAGTACAAATTGTAAATAAAAATGGAATGCAATAATTTACAAATCTCAAAAACTGATATTGTATTCACAATAGAACATAGACAACATATCAAATGTCGAAAGTGAGACATTTTGAAATTTCATGCCAAATATTGGCTCATTTGAAATTTCATGACAGCAACACATCTCAAAAAAGTTGGGACAGGGGCAATAAGAGGCTGGAAAAGTTAAAGGTACAAAAAAGGAGGACCAAATTGCAACTCATTAATTGCAATTAGCAATATTTGGGAAAAATTTGGGAAAACTTGTATTTATTTATAATGTGATAAATTGCATAAATATATAGACACCAACAATACAATTAATAATACACAATACCAACAATGCAAGCTTTTTCTTACCTTTATCTCTGTGTTCTTTCAGATGTCAGTTGTGTGTGCACAACTCTGTCTTAGTAGTCAGTGTGTGTGTGTGTGTGTGTGTGTGTGTGTGTGTGTGTGTATACAGTGGTGCTCAAAAGTTTGTGAACCCTTTAGAATTTTCTATATTTCTGCATAAATATGACCTAAAACTTCATCAGATTTTCACACAAGTCCTAAAAGTAGATAAAGAGAACCCAGTTAAACAAATGAGACAAAAATATTATACTTGGTCATTTATTTATTGAGGAAAATGATCCAATATTACATTTCTGTGAGTGGCAAAAGTATGTGAACCTTTGCTTTCAGTATCTGGTGTGACCCCCTTGTGCAGCAATAACTGCAACTAAACATTTCTGGTAACCGTTGATCAGTCCTGCACACCGGCTTGGAGGAATTTTAGCCCGTTCCTCCATACAGAACAGCTTCAACTCTGGGATGTTGGTGGGTTTCCGCACATAAACTGCTCGCTTCAGGTCCTTCCACAACATTTCCATTGGATTAAGGTCAGGACTTTGACTTGGCCATTCCAAAACATTAACTTTATTATTCTTTAACCATTCTTTGGGAGAATGACTTGTGTGCTTAGGATCATTGTCTTGCTGCATGACCCACCTTCTCTTGAGATTCAGTTCATGGACAGATGTCCTGACACTTTCCTTTAGAATTCGTTGGTATAATTCAGAATTCATTGTTCCATCAATGATGGCAAGCCGTCCTGGCCCAGATGCAGCAAAACAGGCCCAAACCATGATACTACCACCACCATGTTTCACAGATGGGATAAGGTTCTTATGCTGGAATGCAGGGTTTTCCTTTCTCCAAACATAACGCTTCTCATTTAAACCAAAAAGTTCTATTTTGGTCTCATCCGTCCACAAAACATTTTTCCAATAGGCTTCTGGCTTGTCCAAGTGATCTTTAGCAAACTGCAGATGAGCAGCAATGTTCTTTTTGGAGAGCAGTGGCTTTCTCCTTGCAACCCTGCCATGCACACCATTGTTGTTCAGTGTTCTCCTGATGGTGGACTCATGAACATTAACATTAGCCAATGTGAGAAAGGCCTTCAGTTGCGTAGAAGTTACCCTGGGGTCCTTTGGGACCTCGCTGACTATTACACACCTTGCTCTTGGCGTGATATTTGTTGGTCAACCATTCCTGGGAAGGGTAACAATGGTCTTGAATTTTCTCCATTTGTACACAATCTGTCTGACTGTGGATTGGTAGAGTCCAAACTCTTTAGAGATGGTTTTGTTACCTTTTCCAGCCTGATGAGCATCAACAACGCTTTTTCTGAGGTCCTCAGAAATCTCCTTTGTTCGTGCCATGATACACTTCCACAAACATGTGTTGTGAAGATCAGACTTTGATAGATCCCTGTTCTTTAAATAAAACAGGGTGCCCACTCACACCTGATTGTCATCCCATTGATTGAAAACACCTGACTCTAATTTCACCTTCAAATTAACTGCTAATCCTAGAGGTTCACATACTTTTGCCACTCACAGATATGTAATATTGGATCATTTTCCTCAATAAATAAATGACCAAGTATAATATTTTTGTCTCATTTGTTTAACTGGGTTCTCTTTATCTACTTTTCAGGCTTGTGTGAAAATCTGATGATGTTTTAGGCCATATTTATGCAGAAATATAGAAAATTCTAACGGGTTCACAAACTTTCAAGCACCACTGTATATATTGTGAGGGAATTTTAATGGATGAACATTCCTATTTTCTGTGTTTCTGTATGTTGAACTAAAGTGGCTTAGTTACTGAGAAGATATGTTTTTCAACATGCTGTAATCGCTTTTCTGTGGCCTTGGTGGTAATGAGCAGGGTGCTTGAGTTCATCCTAGCTTGCATCTTCTCATGATGTAACCACCTTTCCTGACCTCGGTAGTGATAAGCAGGGAGCTTGAGCTCTCCCTAACTCGCATCCGCCTGCACATACCAGAGCACGCCAGGTGCACGCTTTAACAAAGCTTCATAGAAAATCTTGAGCCAATCACGTGAAGACACAAGCAGTGAGCGAATGCTTTCAGAGTATAATAGATAACATTCCTAAAACACAACTCAGAGTGCGCGTACTCTCGGCATCATCAGAAGTGATGTCTTCTTCTATTCTTCTCTTTCCTTTCCTATTTTATATATCTTTTATATGATCTACTATAATAAATGACTGAAAAGACAACTGTTAAGCGTTCTGAAGTGTTTATTAGAAATTTCCATTACAATTTGGCGTCCCCGGGTGGGCCCTATGCGTCTGATCCTCGGACGATGGAACACTCCCAAGGCTACGGTGCGGAGCTGAGAACTCGGACGAGAGACCAGGCCATCAGGGCTCACCGAACCAGTAAGTGATAACTTTGCATTCTTGTGTAAAGAAATTAGTGGAAACAGTATTTAAAG
Organism: Neoarius graeffei; assembly: GCF_027579695.1. NCBI lineage: Eukaryota > Metazoa > Chordata > Actinopteri > Siluriformes > Ariidae > Neoarius > Neoarius graeffei. Next base: position 25,194,025 of record NC_083573.1, read on the forward strand.
AATGATACAAGAATTGGACAGAGATTTGTCCTAGTCAATGAAGACTGATATAAGAGACGGACAGAAGTTTGTCTGAGCCCAGGAGGACTGCTAAGCTGTGGTACCATCAATATGTTTGCAGACAACAGATAAACACAATTTTGAGACAATAAACTGCGAGTAGTTTATTGGGTTGTGTAAGAGAATTATCCGCCTAAGTGATGACTGGGTAATTGCTCGCCTACTTGAGGAGGGGAAGTACGGGTGCGTGTTTCGACGGATTCACGTTCAGAGATTCGTGGGAATTGAATCTTGCTCCCTTTGTTCTGTGTGAACAACTGGCCCGTCTGGGGAACGGGATAGAGAGGTTCGATCGCAAAAATGCAAAGACACACCGCTGTGCACACAAAATATTGATGAATTAACAGAGTACTGTCCTCCTCCAAATTCTGAAACAGAGAAACAGATTTTGTACACATGCGTGAGTTGTCTTTGAGGTTGTTGTGTTAAATGATACCTACTTTAGTTTAAGGCAAATGTCAGATAAATTGTTTACTAATAAGAACACACCTAAAGGATTATTGTGTTGCATTTTTGGACATAGTCCAACTTGCTCTTCTTGTGATTCTGAAAAAAAAAAAAAAAACTCAGCCATTGTTGTCATAACCTATTGATATAACAGTGCATAATGAGGAACAGAAACAGTAAGTTAAGGCCCGGTCCCACTGCACTTACGGATGCAAAGAGGATGTAAAACGTAAAAAAATCTTTGCCATCCATTGGAAAACGCTATGCATCCGTTGTGTACTCATTGCATACGTGCTTCATATGCTCTATCCATCGAGCATCCGTCCACTGTGATTTCATCCGCGCAAAAAGTTTTGAGCTGCACAAAACTTTTAGAACGGATGAACTTTCCGCCGTGTATGATGTAAATCCGCGACATATACGAGCAACAAACGTTCTATGTCCGTTATCATCCGTTAAACGTCTGCTGTATCCTCTCTGCATCCTCTGGGCATCCTCGCAACTCACATCCGCTGCAGCTGAAAACGGAAAGAGGGAGGAAAGATAAGGTACATGAAACGTCTATTCATCATTAGTAGCACGGAAATAGAAAGGATGTAAGCGTATGCATCTCGTATATAAAGTATTCAAAACGGACAAAGCGTTTATATCTGGGATGTATCTCATATATTTAGGATGTCTGGAGTATGTCTAGAGTATGTAGAAGGACACCTAGCGGACAATCGATATTTTGTATAAAAAGGGGGAGAAAATCATCTAGTAGTAGAGATGTATCGATGTAGCCGCCAGCACGTCTTTCCGCTTTATACTGAAGGCGTGCGTGCTGCATCCCTTTATATCCGCGGAGCAGACGCAATTCATACCCCCCGCATGCGCAGTGAACGGTCTGCATCCGATATACATCCGCGCAACATCCCCTTTGTTTCCGTTAGGCGTACGTGATGCATCCCCTTCATCCGCTATGCATCCGCTCTTTCTGCTATGCGTCCACTTCTCAGTTATCACCGGTAACCCCTTCGGAGCTGTCATCCACTTCCATCTGCTTTCATCCACTAGGCTTCCTATGAACATGCGTTTAACATCCCCGCTATATACTACCCACGTCCGTTCTTTTCCATTCTGTTTTCGCAAATTTTCGCCAATTTTGTCCATTTCTGGAGCGGATGAAAACGGATAGCGCCACCCCCGAAATTTTGCTCGTCCGCTGTGTCCTTTTTGCATACGTTTTGTGTCCATCGGCCAGTGGGACCGGGCCTTTAGGGAAAGAAAAGAAAAAGCAAGTAAGTATGAGGCTACATGTGCTATAATAAGAATTGGATGTTTCTATGACAGCCCAAACATCCAGTTTATGAAAACCTCATATGGCGAGGATTATTTGGCACAGTTTGACATATGGGTAAAGGACTTAGAATTCCCTGAGAAGGGCAGTTTTAGTCCCAGGCAGATAGGACAGTTAGAAGAAAAGTTGAAACAGAAGGGAAAAGAAGAGTCTGCAGATAATGTTAAGTTCTTAGGGGACTGGAGGGCGTTTTCTGCATGGAAAGAAGAAACACTTAAGAGAGAGTACAAAAGAGAGAAATGACAGGCAGGGCTCTCACCCTCTTCTCAGTGTTTGAAATTTCAGATGGACCCTGACCCACCACCCTGACACACACTGCCTCCTCAGCAAGGCGGAGCATCATTCCCACAAGCGCCTCACCCACAGAGAAGGGGAGAAGTTGAGACAAAGAAAAAAACTGAGCCTCTGGAATCTCCTCCAGCCTACCAGCCGCCTCCAGCATCAGCACCTCCCCTCGCTTCTCCATCACACACGAGATCCGGTCTTACATATGGCGATGGAAAAGACACTCTCCTGGACCTGACCACGTGCTCACCAGTGGGTCCACAAGGCCATAATCTAAAGTCTGAAGTCCTTCATCTTCCAATGGTGGAAGTGGCTGGAGCTGATGGCGTACTTTTAGTCCACAGACCCTGGATAACAGCTGACATGAAGGAAAGCATGGCTTCTCTTCCCAACGTGAGAGAGGTAGGAGGAAAGAGATTTGGTAACGAACTGTTGATATTTTGCAGAGAATTCCGACCAACCACCCATGAGCTTCGCCGCCTAATCATGACCAAGATGGGTACAGATTGGAACAAGGTTTCCAAAGAGTGGCCGGAAGCTGACCAGCGAATGACTACACCAGACTGGAGCGCGGCTGGCAATGGTGAGTATAGAGATACCATCACTGCTCTCTGCGCTTGTCTGGACAGTGCTTTTCCCTTGAACATAGACATGACTAAGATCAGTATGTGTAAGCAAGAAGATGGAGAAGGGGTGTCAGCGTTTCTCGCCTGTCTCACCGCAATGCACGAGAAACACAGTGGCCTGACCAGGCCCGTGAACCTGGCTGCAGTGGAGGGCACTCCTGAGCCTCACCAAGATCGAGCAGTACACTGTGCATGCAGAAAAGCTTCTGAAGGAGAAGGAGAAGACAAAGTCGGCACAAAGAGACCAAGACCTACATGCCACCACTCTCACTCTTCTCCAGACTGCTCAGCCTGGACCTAGAGGAAGAGGTCGAGGTAGGGGCCGAGACAGGACGACCTGAAGTGACTCGTCCTGGATAAAAGGCGCAACCTGCTACAACTGCAATCAGAAGGGACACATTGCTCAAAATTGTCTCCACAGTAACAGGCAGAAGCCCCGTGAGGAGTACAGCAAAGCAGACTGATGGGCGGACTCCGGGAACGGGCCCCACACAGAGAACAGGGGAGGTAACACACACACACCTGACGATACACATACACATAGACAGGAGCATTCACATAATGTTAAACACATTAGTAGCAGCACCTGCATGCAACAGCAAGACTACACAGAAATGCCCGATACACCAGTCCAGATAGATACACCTGAAGTTGCATTAAGTTTGTTAAAATACACAACTACTCCCTTTTCTACACTCCCTTGTATGCCCCTCACTGTGTGTGGGCATGTGTTAACCTTTTTAGTAGATTCTGGAGCAGGACACTCAGTGATACAACATGGGGTATTTCCAGTAGACCCACCGCTCTGCTCAAATTCTATTCAGACGATGGGCATCTCAGGACGACCTGTAACTAAAACTTTCTCAGTCAACCTCCCGTGTGAAAGCGAGGGAGGAATAGTTACGTCCCACTCATTTCTCATCTCACATACATGTCCAGTAAACTTGTTAGCACGTGATTTAATGTGCAAATTAGGAGTAAATCTCACGTCCACTCCAGATGGGATAACTATTGAAGTAAGTGAAATGTGCAGTGTGCAGTATGGGTTTGGAAGCCCCCTGTATGTGTATGTCTGGCGGCTCTGCTCAGATCAACTCACACAAACTCCAAAACACCTTGTACAGCTCGCACACTTGAACACCTCATCAGTTGACACAGATTATATGAAAGAGGAAGATTTACATTGCACAGCACATGTTCACCAAGGTCAAGATGTAGAGTTTGAAAAGACTTGGTTTGCAGACCCCCATGCACGTGAAAGATTGACCCTCAAACTATGTATTGGTCTAAACATTATTGCGCTGTGCAGGTCTATTTTACTCATTGTCCAAACAGCTGCATCAATGTTCATCACAGTGTTCTCAAACATGTTATACGCGGCCTCGTGTCAGAGGACTCTGAGGTTGACTGTTGCCAACATGATTTCTTTGACATCATTAATTCTATATCCCATGTCTCATTAGCAAGGCCACGAGCCGCCCATTGGAAAGACGTGGGGAAGTGGGTCAAGAAGTGTGCAGCCAATGACAATGAATGGTCCCGAACAGAGGACCCTAGTGTGTTGTTTTGTCAAAGGCTTGGGCTCTACAAGCAAAGTCAGGCTATGTGTGTGCATGTTAAGCGCAGCATAATATTAGCCACTGATGACCAGGGTCCTGGGGACCCCAGCCATAGTGGCCTGTTTGTCTCTGTTTCCACAGGCAGAACTCCAGCAGAGGTGCACCCCAAATTGGCGGGAGTTCCAAATTCTGTTTGGGCGAAGGGTAAACATGATGTAGGCCTAATAAAAAATGCTGAACCAGTGGTGATCACCCCCAAATCAGATTTCAGTCCTAAACAGACCCAATACCCACTCAAACCAGAAGCAATCGCAGGTACAAGACCGTTCTTTGATTCATTGCTGAAGGCAGATGTAATTGTCCCTTGCCAGGACTCTCCAGTGCACACTCCTATTTTTTCCAGTTAAGAAGGCAAGAAAACCGTCCCAGCCCGATGAGTGGAGGTTTGTCCAAGATCTGCAAGCAGTCAATGCTGCAGCTGTCCCGCACGCACCTGACGTCCCTAAAGAGCGCTCTGCAGACCACACCCACTCTGGGACTGCCTGACCCCAATAAACCATTTTGTTCAAAGTGTAGATGAAAAGAAGGGTTTTATGACCGCTGTTCTTTTGCAGAAACAAGGGGATAGATTGAGACCTGTAGCCTACTTCTCCAGCAGGCTGGATCCAGTGGCGGCTGGACTTCCTGTTTGCCTGTGTGCAGTTGCTGCAGCTGAAAAGGTGGTAACTGCTTCCAGAAATATTGTGGGGTACTCTAACCTCACCCTTTTGGTCCCACATGCTGTCTCCCTGCTTCTGTTGGAGAAAAGACGTCACATTTGTCAGCACAGAGATGGTTGAAGTATAACACTGTCATACTTGATATGCCTAGCATCATTGTGAAACGTTGTTCTGTTCTGAATTCTGTCTCTCTTCTCCCTACAGAGGACGATGGAGAGCCACATGACTGTGTAGCTCTCACTAACGATTTTTGTTCCCCCAGGGCAGACTTAAAGAGCGACCCTTTGGAAAATCCAGACATGATCCTCTATGTGGATGGTTCAGCCTCCAGAGACCCAGAGACGGGAAAGAACAAAGTAGGTTTTGCCATAGTCTCAGATCACGAGGTCCTCAAGGCGTCGTGTCTGCCCTCAAACCTGTCGGCACAGGCCGCAGAGCTCTGTGCCCTTATTGAGGCATGCAAATTGGCGGCAGGGCAATCTGTCAATATTTTTACAGACAGTAGGTACACGTTTGGCGTTGTGCACGATTTTGGCACTATTTGGAAACAGAAATTTTCTCACTAGCACAGGATCTCCCATTGCACATCATAAACTGGTCTCTGAGTTGTTGGATGCTGTTCTACTCCCTAGAGCCATTGCTGTGTGTAAGTGTGCTGCCCATACTAACAATACTGATCTTGTGTCTCAAGGGAATGCCAGGGCGGACGCGGCAGCTAAATGTGCAGCCTCGGCTTCCAGTTCACCCTCTAACCTTGCCTTTCCTCAGGTTTCTACCCCTTGTTTACAGCTAGTGGACCTTCAGAGCACTGCCACCCAGGACGAGAGACGAGTATGGAAACAGGCAGGCTGTATCCTTGCAAACTTGGTCTGGGTTTGTCCCTCGGGCCGTCCCCATCTGCCAAAATACATGTTCCCTTTCTATGCAAAATTGGCACATGGGCTCAAGCAGAAGTAACAAAGAGATGGTTCACAAAGGGGTTTTCAAATTATGCTGTGAAATTTTGCAAGCAATGCTTGATATGTGCACAAAATAATGCAGGTCAAGGTATCAAACTAACTCAAGCAGCACATCCAATACCAGACAAACCATTTGATCACCTCCAAATGGACTTTATTGAACTGACACCTAGTGAAGGGAAAAGGTGTTGCCTGGTAATAGTTGACATGTTTTCAAAATGGGTTGAAGTATTCCCCACAGCTAAACAAAACTCAGAGGCAGTAGTCAAAGCACTCCTGAGAGATATAATTCCTAGGTGGGGTATACCTAGCAAACTCTCAAGTGACAGTGGAACACCATTTGTTAATGCAGCCCTAAAGAAAATAGGAGCATTCCTAGGGATAGACCTGAAACAACATTGTGCCTATCATCCTGCCAGTGCGGGAGCAGTAGAGAGGGAAAATGGGTCCCTTAAAAATAAACTAGGCAAAGCTTGTGCAGAAACAGGGCTAGGATGGACAAAGGTCCTCCCTGTAGTACTCACACAAATGAGGATGCAAACTAGGCCTAAACATGGGTTAAGCCCATTCAAAATTCTGTTTGGACGAGTACCCAACACGGGCATAGGGCCAGCTCAAGGAACACTGCCGGACACCAGACTGTGTGATGATGCAATGTTGAATTACTGAACCGGCTGAGCCTGAGGAAAAGAAGACCTAAGTGACCCAGACGCTGACTAAAGCTTGTGAGGAAGAAAGGCATCACTGCATGGAACAGTGCAAGTATCACATCAATCACGCACACACCCTCAATAGGGAAGAGTATTTCAGTGTCTAGCTGATAGGTAAGTCTTAGGGTTTTGAGTTTCCTCCAAGTCCCGGTGAGGTGGGACGAGGGCTGATAGGGCGTGCCCGCCCTCTGAGCACCAATACACGTCAAGAAGGGCAAGGGTTAACTCGGTAACATCATTGAGGCACTGAACAAGATGCACAAGGTTGCTGAACAATCACAAGCAGATGAACATGGAGGAGTTGAAGACAGCTGATCGTGTTAGTTCAGTGGATGGAAGACTCTGCTTCTATCCGCCATACCTGTCCTGGGCTTAGTGATTGTGATGCTATGTTTGCACCCTGTTTTCTGTCAATGTTTTATGTCTGTGTTTCAGAGGCAGCTGACAAATATCGGTTACCAGATGGTGAAAATAGACTCCGATGACTTGCCTGACTGGCCTCCAAACTCAGATGAAGACTATAACCCACCGTTTGATGACATCAGCACAGTTGACATGAAACTAGTCCTGACTTAAAACACTTTCATTATGATTGTTTCCTGTTCTATTATTCCTGATCTATGTATATGGCTTGCTAGCATTCATTTAAGATGTCTATGTCTTATAAAAACAGCCTTAGCATTATCCTTGTACACTCAATGATGTGTTAAGTCGAATCTCTCTGAGAACTCTTATCACTGAAACTGTGTACAGTTCTTTTCTTTCCTTTTAGCAATTTTTATCCTATAGGATAAAAAAGGGGGGAATGTGAGGGAATTTTAATGGATGAACATTCCTATTCCTATGTTTCTGTGTGTTGAACTAAAGTGGCTTAGTTACTGAGAAGAGATGTTTTTCCACATGCTGTAATTGCTTTTCTGTGGCCTTGGTGGTAATGAGCAGGGTGCTTGAGTTCATCCTAGCTTGCATCTTCTCATGATGTAACCACCTTTCCTGACCTCGGTAGTGATAAGCAGGGAGCTTGAGCTCTCCCTAACTCGCATCCGCCTGCACATACCAGAGCACGCCAGGTGCACGCTTTAACAAAGCTTCATAGAAAATCTTGAGCCAATCACGTGAAGACACAAGCAGTGAGCGAATGCTTTCAGAGTATAATAGATAACATTCCTAAAACACAACTCAGAGTGCGCGTACTCTCGGCATCATCAGAAGTGATGTCTTCTTCTATTCTTCTTTTTCCTTTCCTATTTTATATATCTTTTATATGATCTACTATAATAAATGACTGAAAAGACAACTGTTAAGCGTTCTGAAGTGTTTATTAGAAATTTCCATTACTATATATATATATATATATATATATATATATATATATATATATATATAGTATACACACACATATATACACATACATATATATATATATATATATATATATATATATATATATATATATATATATATATATATATACACACATACATTATATATATATATAGTAGTGAGGTATGATTTGTATTGAAAACCCAAAGTCCAGGAGGTAATGCATTGCTGTCAACACTACTCCACGTCTTAACCTCCTAAATGGACCATGGAGCCTAAAGTTCACTAATACACTCTGATAGATGTCTTACTGTTATCGCCTAATAAAAGCACAGATAACATGCAGACACAGTTAAAGGTTCAGCAATTAAGTTTTGCCTTCAATAAATTTTACTGCTTTTTGATTTGAAATAAATCAATTTCTGTCATTTATGAAAATATTAATTTAGTCCTTAATGTTTGCACATTTAAACCCCATTCAAAATAAACCATTATGCATTGCAATTAAATCAAGAGATGTTGTTTGCTTGACAGGTACAATAACTACTGAAGTTCAGTCAACTACTTCTGCATGACAGTTGGAGACCTTATCTTACAGAACTAGCAAGTTGTAAAAGTTGGTTGGGTTGAACACATTTTACAATGGCACTTTTAATCCTGTTATGTACAAAATGTATTATTTAAAGTTGTAGCTGTTTGTCACCTGCTAATCTTCAGCACCTTTGACTAAAACTCTAAACCAGATCCAGTCTGAATATTAGCTGACTCCCAGTCAACAAACTACAACCCCGATTCCAAAAAAGTTGGGACAAAGTACAAATTGTAAATAAAAATGGAATGCAATAATTTGCAAATCTCAAAAACTGATATTGTATTCACAATAGAACATAGACAACATATCAAATGTCAAAAGTGAGAAATTTTGAAATTTCATGCCAAATATTGGCTCTTTTGAAATTTCATGACAGCAGCACATCTCAAAAAAGTTGGGACAGGGGCAATAAGAGGCTGGAAAAGTTAAAGGTACAAAAAAGGAACAGCTGGAGGACCAAATTGCAACTCATTAGGTCAATTGGCAATAGGTCATTAACATGAATGGGTATAAAAAGAGCATCTTGGAGTGGCAGCGGCTCTCAGAAGTAAAGATGGGAAGAGGATCACCAATCCCCCTAATTCTGTGCCGACAAATAGTGGAGCAATATCAGAAAGGAGTTCGACAGTGTAAAATTGCAGAGTTTGAACATATCATCATCTACAGTGCATAATATCATTAAAAGATTCAGAGAATCTGGAAGAATCTCTGTGCGTAATGGTCAAAGCCGGAAAACCCAACTGGGTGCCCGTGATCTTCGGGCCCTTAGACGGCACATACAGGCATGCTTCTGTATTGGAAATCACAAAATGGGCTCAGGAACATTTCCAGAGAACATTATCTTTGAACACAATTCACTGTGCCATCTGCCATTGCCAGCTAAAACTCTATAGTTCAAAGAAGAAGCCGTATCTAAACATGATCCAGAAGCGCAGACATCTTCTCTGGGCCAAGGCTCATTTAAAATGGACTGTGGCAAAGTGGAAAACTGTTCTGTGGTCAGACGAATCAAAATTTGAAGTTCTTTATGGAAATTAGGGACACCGTGTCATTCGGACTAAAGAGGAGAAGGACGACCCAAGTTGTTATCAGCGCTTAGTTCAGAAGCCTGCATCTCTGATGGTATGGGGTTGCATTAGTGCGTGTGGCATGGGCAGCTTACACATCTGGAAAGACACCATCAATGCTGAAAGGTATATCCAGGTTCTAGAGCAACATATGCTCCCATCCAGACGACGTCTCTTTCAGGGAAGACCTTGCATTTTCCAACATGACAATGCCAAACCACATACTGCATCAATTACAGCATCATGGCTGCGTAGAAGAAGGGTCCGGGTACTGAACTGGCCAGCCTGCAGTCCAGATCTTTCACCCATAGAAAACATTTGGCGCATCATAAAACGGAAGATACGACAAAAAAGACCTAAGACAGTTGAGCAACAAGAATCCTACATTAGAGAAGAATGGGTTAACATTCCTATCCCTAAACTTGAGCAACTTGTCTCCTCAGTCCCCAGACGTTTCCAGACTGTTGTAAAGAGAAAAGGGGATGTCTCACAGTGGTAAACATGGCCTTGTCCCAACTTTTTTGAGATATGTTGTTGTCATGAAATTTAAAATCACCTAATTTTTCTCTTTAAATGATACATTTTCTCAGTTTAAACATTTGATATGTCATCTATGTTCTATTCTGAATAAAATATGGAATTTTGAAACTTCCACATCATTGCATTCCGTTTTTATTTACAATTTGTACTTTGTCCCAACTTTTTTGGAATCGGGGTTGTACTAGCCATGAGCAGTATGCAGGGTCGGACTGGGAACAAATTTTGGCCCTGGCATTTTTCCTCTGGACCAGCCCACTATTGGCCCAACGAAACCACCCCCAAACACGCACTCACACATCCACCCACCCATCCACACCGAACCCCCAATGAACAAATACCAGACACCTAAACACCATGAAAACACACTTTCACTGTCATTTCAATTTCACCTTGAACATATTACAAAACAGAAGCACAAGCACACAAGCTTTTGTGTCTCCAAAATGTGTGTGTGTGGGATTAAAATTAACGTCGTCCCGTCGACGTGATAAATTCTCATCGGGAGAATTTGTGTGTGTGTGTGTGTTTACTTTACCTTACCTTACAGGAGACAGTCTCGGGGATGGCCATGCACATGTTAGGTGATGAGAAGGCGTCTCATTAGGCTACTCTTTTCTGCCACCATGTCAACAATTGTGTCTGTGTCCAAGGACATCAAAATGTCTTTTTCACTTGACATGAGCATGAATGCCTCCTGGTGCTCCTGGGCTGTAGTGCTCCGTAACTGGAAGTGCTAGCATGAATTTGAGCATGATGAACAACTTCGGGTTCTGTAATCTCCTGTGCGTCCTTTCCCTCGTCCTTTCCCTCGACCATGTAATCCTCCGAGTCCAACCCAACATACACATCACTTGGCTTTGAGCCTGTACTGACCTCTCCAGTAACGTTGTCCTCATTTTCGCCTGTTGAACTTGTAGTAGGGACGTCGGGAACACTAGCAGCAACGCTAGTAGTAGCACTACTGGCCACAGCAAGCAAATTATCTATTTTAAAACACTTGGAAGAGTCAGCTTGAAGAGCTTTCTGCTTTTTGTCGCAATCTTCTCTGCTCCCCCTTTTCTCTTTCCATTATTTATTCAGTGAATATATGCACAACACACATCCGTGTTCCCATGAACCTGCGCAACTCATAACATCAAACGGTAGACGACAGCCGTTAGATTCCTACCCCATCATGCACCGCTACACATTTTTGCAAAATCTTCGAACAGAAATCCACCAAATACAAAAGGAACATCGTAGTTTGGCTTCAACAAAGTTTTTAGTTTAGTTTGTTTTAGTTTGTTGTAAGGATTTTACAGTTAAAAGAAGAAAAATAAAATTACGCCACATGCCCACCATGACAAAGATGTGTATCAAAAGTAAGGGGTATATAAACTGCATGCTCCCCCCATAAATCATGATGTGCTTAGTTGAAAACGTAATAGCAGATTTTCTATTGCTTAGTAGTCACTTGTAATTGCTATGTAGAGAACAGGGCCGGTGTTAACTTGTGAGGGCCGGCCCAAAGCACGTCTGAGGTACAGCGGCCCACCGGGATAATGCCCAAAATCACAGATTACCAGTCCAAGCCTGGCAGTATGGTCATATGTGTGGCAGCCTGGAGATATGGTGCCCTCCATGATTATAAAGGAGGGGGTATTAAAGATGAGTAAAAAGGGTTAGGGAAAAAATCCACCATTTGGTGAAGTAGCTTCATCTCACACTGAAAAAGATGAGAAAAACCCAACCTTAAATTTAAATAAATTTATTCAGGGGAAAAAACAAATCCCTCATCAAGAAATAATTATTTTCAACAAAAACACGTGCCACTATTATTCGCCCCACTGCATTTAATACTTTGTACAACCTCCCTCATCTCATCTCATCTCATCTCATCTCATCTCATCTCATCTCATCTCATCTCATCGTCTCTAGCCGCTTTATCCTGTTCTACAGGGTCGCAGGCAAGCTGAAGCCTATCCCAGCTGACTACAGACGAAAGACAGGGTACACCCTGGACAAGTCGCTAGGTCATCACAGGGCTGACACATAGACACAGACAACCATTCACACCTACGGTCAATTTAGAGTCACCAGTTAACCTAACCTGCATGTCTTTGGACTGTGGGGGAAACCAGAGCACCCAGAGGAAACCCACATGGACACGGGGAGAACATGCAAACTCTGCACAAAAAGGCCCTCACTGGCCGCAGGGCTCGAACCCGGACCTTCTTGTGTACAACCTCCCTTTGACAGTAAAACAACACTGAGTCTCTCCTATAACATTTTATCAGGTTGGAGAAAACAGAGCATGGCATCTGAGACCATTCCTCTTTACACAATCTCTCCAGATCATCCAGGGTTCTAGACCCTCTCTTGTGCAATATAAATAAATTTACTATTTATATATAAATCACAGTGATGCTGATCCTACATACAGCACCATTCAAAAGTTTGGACACCTAAGTCAATGTTCATCTCATCTCATCTCATCATCTCTAGCCGCTTTATCCTTCTACAGGGTCGCAGGCAAGCTGGAGCCTATCCCAGCTGACTACGGGCGAAAGTCGGGGTACACCCTGGACAAGTCGCCAGGTCATCACAGGGCTAAGTCAATGTTTTTTTTCTTTATTTTTATTAATTAAAAGACGCTTCATGTCTTTGAGGGACTGTCATTTCTCTTTACTTAGTTGAGTGATTCTTGACATAATATGGATGACTACGGTTGTCAAATAGGGCTATTTACTGTATTATTATTATTAAAGCGGTGGCTACAATTATCAACAGTCCATAATTACCGACACCTTTTCAGATTTACCAATAAAAAGCAATTTTACAAAGGTGAGTTTCAGTTACAACAGTTATTATGGTTAATTAAGCAACTGGAAGAGACACACACACTCGCGCTTTGATCTTGTTGTCTGATGACACAGCTCGTTCCCTGAAATGGAATTTTTTTTTCGCATGATCAGCAATTTGAGGAAAACCCAGACGTTGTCATCGCAGGTACTGTAAGCATGGTGGAAAGATCATGGACATGTTTTTACTTATCAAATTCACAGATATTTCATGGCATCCTTGTTGAAACCTACTTTGTTTCTTACTCTTTCATTTGACAGTCACCATTTTGTATCTAAATGCATGTTTGAGAAGTCACATGAGGTGTTGATAATAGTGATCACTTTCACCAGTGTCCACCATTATCAACACCCTGTGGAATTAAGTTACATTTACAACTGTTATGTATTGATCTTTGTATAACATTGTTGAAGTAGATGAAGTACTTTTAAAAAATAAAAGTGCTGTGATTTACAGGTATAATTTTTTTCTGACTTATAACAGAATGGAATGCTTACAGAGTATTTGGAATCCTATTGCAATAAATAGAATTAGACCAGAATTAAATTCCTAGTATTTAAAAAATTACATGCTTGAAATATTCAGATTTTTCTATTCCATTCAGATTTTTTTTTTTTGCAGTATGTTGTAAATATCTACCATATATTGCAATCACAATGTGAGTGTGAATGGTTGTCTGTGTCTGTGTGTCAGCCCTGTGATGACCTGGTGACTTGTCCAGGGTGTACCCTGCCTTTTGCCCGTAGTCAGCTGGGATAGGCTCCAGCTTGCCTGCGACCCTGTAGAACAGGATAAAGCGGCTAGAGATAACGAGATGAGATGAGATATTGCAATAGCAGTGTGAGTGTGAATGGTTGTCTGTGTCTATGTGTCAGCCCTGTGATGACCTGGTGACTTGTCCAGGGTGTACCCCGCCTTTCGCCCGTAGTCAGCTGGGATAGGCTCCAGCTTGCCTGCGACCCTATAGAAGAGGATAAAGTGGCTAGAGATAATGAGATGAAGTGAGATATTGCAATTGCAGTAGACATTTTATATTTTTAGATGTAAAAATTAAAAGTTTTGGTTCAAGGAATGACGTGACCTTTGACCTAGATTTTCATGCGGTTACAATATCAAATGCCTGTTGACATTTATTGGTAAACTAAAAAAATAGAAATTAATACAAACGACAATGAATGATTAACAAAATGTGATCTACAAAAATACTTAGAAAGTAGAACAAAAAGATTTTCTGACACAGGTTAAACATTATCAGTTCATTTGTTTACAATCCTTAGAATTACTTCTTCATTTACGTAAGCACAGACATCAATATATTTATATTAAAGATATTTTGTACTCAATATAAGTCTATGCAAAACAAATTTTAAATAAAAACTATGTTTTGTTAATGTAATACCATATACTGATTTTTATAAATGATCATCTGGATGTCGATAATTGTAGAACAGTGTCGATAACTGTGGACATAGGTGTCCATAATTGTGGAACAGTGTCACGTGATCTGATATGCTAAGTAATCGGGAATCAATTCATTTTTTTCCAGTGGAAGTTCGAGTAATTATTCATGCACAATTTACATATTGAAAGCCTTTTCTACTTTTGCAATGGCCAAAAGATCATTAAGGTGTTGATAATTGTAGTCACCACTCAATAATAATATTATTATTATTATTTACTGTTTCATCTCAAACACATTAAGAAGGCAGTGTCACACCTGCACGCAACAGACTTTCTCTCACGCACACTCTGGACAGCATGCATAACAAACTGACTCTCACGTGTGCTATGAACAGCACGCGCTGCTAATGACACACCTGCCTCGGATCAAGGCACAATCAGCATGCTCATATAAAGATATTGAGGACTCATTCAGTTTGCGAAGTATTGAGTTGTGAGTGACACATTACTGAGCCTTGTTGTCATGTTGTTTTCCTGGTTTCATGATCCCTGTTCTGTGTATTTGATTCTGTTTTTGTCTAGCCCTGTTTAGCCTATTTGTGCCTCACCTGACCCTTTGGCTGTTCATCAACATTGATTCAGCTTGCTGTTTTAGACTGTTTACACTTGTGTCTCTTTTCAATAAAGACTCTTCTGCACATATATCCATCTCCACTCTCATCAACCAGGATCTCATTGACAGTATGCCTCACCAGACTGACAGAATACTTCATCCTGCTGACATAATAGTTCACCACACCATGGATGTAGCAGAAGAGAACCAGCACACTACTTAACGCCATGCCTGGGTTTCTATGCCTCAAACCTTATCTGTATTTTTCCAGCAGTGATTTAGGGTGGGAAACCTGGCACCCTATGATGGGGTGGAATGTGTGTTTTATTGTGCTGACCTGGAGGAGCCCAAGCCTCCAGAGTTTGTCTGGGTCAGCTGCATGATTCACTGGCTCATAGGACAAGCATGCTGATGGGCCGAGTACCTAATCCGAGTGGAACACCCATGCCTCCGTAACTCCCAGTTATTTCATTCCATGCTCTGGTACCTGTTTGAGACTCTGGAAAAGGAGGATCCCCATCATTTTTATTTTTGTTTGGGGGGGATGATGTTGGAGGCTGAAGCAGTGGCAGCAGAGGAGGCCATCGCTCCAGAGCTCCTTCCATATGAGCCAGTTCCACAGCCAGTTCCAGAGACTGAAATGGCAGCCTCTGCTCCTCAGTCAGTTCCAGAACCAGAGGCCGACAGGGCGATTTCTGCCCCGCAGCCCATTCCAGAACCATCGCCAGAGGCCAACAAGAAGAAACTAAGAAACCTTTATTCGTCACATGCACACTTCAAGCACAGTGAAATTCATCCTCTGCATTTAACCCATCTGAAGCAGTGAACACACACACACTCAGAGCAGTGGGCAGCCACACCAGAGTGCCCGGGGAGCAGTCAGGGGTTAAGGTACCTTGCTCAAGGGCACCTCAGCCCAAGGCCACCCCACATCAACTTAACTGCATGTCTTTGGATTGTGGGGGAAACCGGAGCACCCGGAGGAAACCCACACAGACACAGGGAGAACATGCAAACTCCACACAGAAAGGCCCTGGGTTCGAACCTAGAACCTTCTTGCTGTGAGGTGACCGTGCTAACCACTACACCACTGTGCCACCCAAAGGCAGCCTCTGCCCTGCAGCCAGTTCCAGAGCCTGCACTGGAGGCCAGCAAGGTGACTTCTGCTCCACAGCCTGTTCCAGAACCAGTGCCAGAGGCCAACAGGGCAGCCTCTGCCCCACAGCCTGTTCCAGAACCAACACCAGAGGCCAACAGGATGGCTGCTGCCTCACTATTAGTTCCTGAGCCAGCATGAGTGGCCAACGGAGCAGCCTATGCCCCAGATGTCAGTGCAGATGAGCTCTTTGTCCCACTGCCCAGCCTTGAAGACATCACTGCCATGCTGCTTGGCCTTGAAGATGTCGCCGCCATGCCGCTCAACCTTGAAGATGTCACCACCATGCTGCCCAGCCTCAACAAGGACAAGAGTAGTGCTCAGACAGAGCCTATGCCTAGTCCAGATCCCAAGTCCATGACTAGCCCAGAACCTGAGCCCTTGTCCATGCCCTGTCCAAAATCCACATTCATGCACTGTCTAGAGCTCAAATCCTGTCAAGAGTCTGAGCCCAAGCCCAGCACAGAGCCTGAGCCCAGGTCCTTTCTGGAGCCCATATCCAAGTCCTGTTTTGAGCCTATGTCCTCTCCAAAGCCTGAGCCCATGCCTAGTCCAAAACTCAAGGCCTTGTCCATGCCCTGTCCAGAGCTCGAGCTCAAGTCCATGTCCAGTCCGGAGCCCATATCCAGGTCCTTCTGAGAACCCATGTCCATGTCCAGTCCAGAGCACAAGTCCTATCTTAAGCCTGAGTCCTATGCAGAGCCCGAGCCCCCACCTGAGCTGAGAATCTGGTGCCACGTCTGGCCAGAGCAGAGCGCTGATTGCACAGCATCTAGTGCCAGGCCTTCATCCCCAGGGCCATTGAAGATGGGTTTAAGCTACCGGATGGAACTCTTGGGGGGGGGGGGGGGGGTTCTGTCACACAGGTGAGCACTGGTGCATGCAACAGACTTTCTCTCACAACAGACTGACTCTCATGTGCGCTCTGAACAGCGCACGCCGCTGATGACACACCTGCCTCAGATCAAGGCGCAATCAGCATGCTCATATAAGTATGCTGAGGACCCATTCAGTTTGCAAAGTATTGCGTTGCAAGTGACACATTACCGAGCCTTGTTGTGTTGTTTTCCTGGTTTCCTGATTCTTGTTCCATGTATTTGATTGTTTTTTCTAGCCCTATTTAGCCTATTTGTGCCTCGCCCAACCCTTTGCCTGTTCCTTGACATTGATTCAGCTTACCATTGTGGACTGTTTACACTTGTGTCTCTTTTCAATAAAGACTCTCTTCTGCACATACATCCATCACCACTCTCATCAACCAGCATCTCATTAACAGTATGCCTTGCCAGACTGGCAAAATACTTTACCCTGCAGACAGGCAGGAAATTCCATTAATTAACTTTTTTTTTGACATATATGTTTATTGATTTCACATATAAAAAGTACAAATGACATTGAAAGCTTCATTTTCCTTTTTTTTCTTCAAATAAACCCTTTCATTCCCCACCCTCCTCTACCCTCCTCACTACATACAATACAATGTGCATATAACAATGTAGCTAAACAAGCTACCTTCAGAGATGCATATAGGTATGTCCTTTGCACTATCAATTAACATGCAATTATGAAGAAGAGAAAAAAACAACATATATACATTATTTAACTGAGCACACATGAAAATTATAGAGCAACAACACCAAAAATAAAACAAAAAAAACAGTAGAAAAGTCGGTTAGGGAGTAAGATAGCAGGGTCAAATTATGCTTTAGCAATGCTTAAAGATCTTCAAGTGTTTTTAATTTATTTATGTATTCTAGTGCTGAGTTCCAGGTTAACTCAAATTTCTCAGGAGCCCCTCTTAAATTGTATTTGATTTTTTCCAGACTAAGAAACATCATGAGGTCTTTAAGCCATGTGGATGCTGTAGGGGCAAGCGGTGATTTCCAGCCCAGTAATATTCTTCTCCTCGCAAGTAGGGATGTAAAAGCAATGATGTTCTTTGTCCACTTTGTGAACTTCTCATGATTTGGTATTATCCCAAAGACACCAATTTCTACACTTGGTAGCAATGTGAAATTGAGAAATTTGGACATATGATGGAAAATATTAGTCCAATAATCATGGAGACAAGGACAAGACCAAAACATGTGTGTCATGTTAGCTGGAGATAAATTGCATCTATTACATGTATCTTTGATATTGGAATATATCTTGGCTAGTTTAGAATTGGGGAAGTAAATGCGGTGAATCACTTTAAGTTGTATTAAATTCAGCCTTGCGCAAGATGTGCTGCCATTAACTTTAGTGAGTGCCTCCTTCCAATCATTGTCAGTTATAGGGCTACCCAACTCCTCCTCCCAATCCCTTCTTATCTTGTCAAGCCCAGTTTCTGTGATTTGGGATATTGAACTATATATTTTTGAGATGAGGCCTTTTTGATGGCTTGAAATGTTAAAAATTAAGTCAGCTGCTATATCAGATGGGGTGTTTGGAAAATCCAAATTATTCAGCTTAGCAAAGTTACGGACCTGGAAATAGCGAAAGAGATGTGATTGAGGAAGGTGAAACCTTTCGCAAAGTGTGGTAAAGCTATGAAAAGAATCGTCAGTGTAGAGGTCTCTTAAACTTCTGAGGCCTAACCTTTGCCAAATGGAAAAGACAGTGTCAATACTGGAGGGAATAAAATGATGGTTGTTGCAAATTGGACTATGACTAGATGCCCCTTTCAGTCCAAAGGTGAGTCTAAATTGAGACCAGATCTTTAAGGTAGCAATAACAATAGGGTTGCAAGTGTATTGGGTTGGTTGAATGGGTAGTTTAGATGTGAGCAACGCCACAAGTGAAGTGGAGGAACATGAACTAGCTTCTATCTCACACCAATTTAGCATTGGCTGTTGAACCCAGAGACTCATTTTCTGTATGTTGGCCACCCAATAATAATTTCTCAAGTTGGGTAATGCTAACCCACCAACTGATCTGTCCCTTTGTAAAAAAACACGTTTAATCCTAGGGACCCCATTTCCCCATATAAAGGAAGAGAAAAGGTAGGATTTTATAGTCAGTATTCAAAAGTGAGATCGGTCTGTATGAACCACATCCTGTACTGTCTTTATCAGCGGCACTAAAATATGATTTTGGCAAAAAGATTGGTAGACATTGAAAAAGATATAAGAAGCATAGGAGTACATTCATTTTTATGCAATTTATCCTACCTGCAACCATTAAATGTAAGTTCTTCCAGCTATCCAAATCTAGTTTGATCTGTTCCATTAAAGGTAGAAAATTGATTTTAAAAATTGTCTGTAAATGTCCGCAAATATTCACCCCCAAGTACCTAAAGCTGCTTCTGGACATCTTGAAGGGGAGGTCGCCATCAGTAATGTGTGGAGCTGGGTTATTTACTAAGAAGCATTCACTTTTTGAATAGTTTAATTTATACCCTGATAAAGTTCCAAATCTGTTTAGTAGCTCAATTATACGTGGAATAGTGGTTAAGGGGTCAGAGACAAACAGTAATAAGTCATCAGCATAAAGTGACAGGATATGTTTAGTACCACCTCTAGAAATCCCCTGATTATAACTGGCTGATTTGAGTGCTATAGACAATGGTTCAATTGCCACAGTAAATAACAGGGGGCTCAGAGGGCACCCTTGACATGTGGACCTGGAGAGTGTGAAGTATTGAGATCTCATTCCATTTGTATTTACTGAAGCTTTGGGGGAAGTGTACAGTAACTTTATCCATGATATGAATTTGGGGCCTATACAAAATCTTTCAAGGACATCAAACAGGTACCCCCACTCCACCCTGTCATACGTATGCCTTCTCAGTGTCGAGTGAGACCACCACTTCCGATATGTCAGCAGGGGCAGGAGATAAAAGTACATTTAGCAATCTACGAATATTGGAAAAAGAATGACGATTTTTCATAAATCCTGTCTCGTCTGATGATATGATGTCTGGTAAAACAGATTCCAATCTCCTTGCTAGTATTTTAGCAAGGATTTTATAGTCAGTCTTCAAAAGTGAGATCGGTCTGTATGAACCACATCCTGTACTGTCTTTATTCGGTTTTAGCAATAGTGTTATGGAAGCCTCTGTGAGTGTTTGAGGTAATATGCCCTGATTAAGAGAGTCATTAAACATTTTAAGGAGAAGAGGACTTAACTTATCAATGAACTTTTTGTAAAACTCTATAGGATACCCATCTGGGCCTGGGGCTTTGCTGCTTTGCATTAGTTTAACTGCTTCAGTAATTTTATTAATAGTCAAAGGTCGGTCCAAGTAGTTTGATGTATCAGATGAAATGTGTGGAAATTCCAAGTTGTCAAGAAAAGTTTTTCTATATGTATCAGTGTTACAGGCT
The DNA here is from genome assembly GCF_027579695.1 of Neoarius graeffei. Taxonomy (NCBI): domain Eukaryota; kingdom Metazoa; phylum Chordata; class Actinopteri; order Siluriformes; family Ariidae; genus Neoarius; species Neoarius graeffei. Next base: position 25,214,569 of record NC_083573.1, read on the forward strand.
TCAGAAGTGTATAGTTTAGTGTAGAAATTTTTAAAAGTATCGTTAATAACAGAAGGGATTACTGTGAGGTCTCCTGTAGTTGTTCTTATTTGTCTAATTTGTTGAGATGCTGTGCGACTCTTGAGCTGATGGGCTAATAGCCGTCCTGCTTTCTCACCATGTTCATATAAGAAGCCTCTTGAGTGCAATAACAACTTTTCTGTCTCATGTGTTGTTAAGAGGTTATAATCCATCTGAAGGTTTTGTCTTTCTTTTATAAGCTCTGGAGATGGTGACACTGATATTTTGCTATCCAGATTTTTAATATTGTCCATTAGCTGTTCTTGGTTTTGTTTTTTATATTTATTTAAACTAGCAGAGTATGATATAATCTCTCCCCTAACAACAGCTTTCATTGTTTCCCAAGGCAAAGAAGGAGATATAGAATCTGAGTTGTTGTTTTTAAGGAAATTATCAATTGCTATAGAAATCATAGACTTAAATGAATTGTCATTAAGTAGTGCACTACTCAACCTCCAGGGGGGGCGTGTTTTTTGTAAGAGTTTGAAAGAAAGATCAAGGAGCAGCGGTGCATGATCTGATATGACTATAGCTGTGTATTCTGTGTGAGTAACAGCTGGGAGGAAATTGCTGTCAATAAAGAAGCAATCTATTCGTGAAAAACTTATATGAACCGGGGAATAAAATGAAAATTGTTTTTTATCAGGGTTGAGGAAGCGCCATGGGTCCACACCTCCTATTTGGTTTGTGAAAATTGAAAAGGCTTTGGCCATTTTAGAAGGGGAACACTGCATAGTGGAAGACCTGTCCAGTGATGGATCTATTGCACAGTTAAAGTCACCTCCCAAAATAAGTTGATGACTGTTTAAATCTGGAAGAGCTGACATCACCTTTGAAACAAATGCTTCATCATCCCAATTGGGTGCGCATAAATTAACAAGAGTAACTGCAACATTATGAAGAGAACCTGTAACTATAAGGAATCGGCCTTGACTGTCGGTTATTATATTAGTTGGGCTGAACTGAACTTTTTTATGGAACAGAATAGCTACACCTCGTGCTTTGTTACTGAAATTGGAATGAAAACACTGACCCACCCATGAAGCTCTCAATCTGTGGTTATCCTTAGTAATTAGATGGGTCTCCTGTAGAAAGGTTATATCTGTTTTAAAATGTTTTAAATGAGATAATATTCTACCCCTCTTAACTGGGCTGTTCAGCCCTTTAACGTTCCAGGACACAAACCTCAAGTTTGCTCCTGAGCCTTTGGTGATGTTAGCCATACCTAATGGTCAGACGTGTGTAAAATAGCAGTGTTTGGCCATGACTAGATATTGATGGGGGAGGGGGATGGAACGAGTGAAAAGGGACAAAATATACACATAGAAAAGAAAATGGACATAAAGCAAAAACATCTCAAGAAATGTAGTGAGGACATACCCAACCATAGCCCACCCAGTCACCCACCCCTCTCATAAAACAACCCCACACACTCTCAGAATGGAGAGTGTATAACATTCCTAAGCATGTTCTCAGAACTAGAACTAGCTGCAGGATTAAACAAAACGTACTTCCAGAGGGCATTACTCACTTTTCTTCTACTTGTACTTTCCAGGGGGCTCCAAATAGTAATAGTAAATTAATAACCATGATAATACCAATAATAATAATAATAATAATAATAATAATAATAATTCTGTGCTGAAATCGTAAATAGGCTATTGAACTGTCAGTTCACTTTAAATTATTATGGACAAAAACAAAACAAACGAAAGAAAAATTAAATAAAGTAAGCTTACAATAGGTTAAATTAAAATGGGACTCAATCACACATGAAAATGCAGTTACATTATCAATCCAGAGACCAAGTAGCCTGTAATAAGACGCGACTTACATAGCCTACCAGAGAATATAGGTTATAACTTTGCTAAGGTTAAACATCTTGGCATGAGACCAACCTTGTCGTCTTCATCATAGTCTAGGCTACTAATCAGGGATGTTGATGTGCTGGTCATAAAAGTCCTTGGCTTTTTGTGGTGTGTCGAAAAAATAGTCCTGGTCTTGGAATGAAACATAAAGTCGGGCGGGATGGCGCAGATGAAACCTGACTCCTTTCCGATACAGTGAGGTCTTGATTCCGTTGAATGATGCTTGTCGTTTGACCAGTTCAGCACTCATACCTGGGTAGATTCTCAGCTCGGATTCGCGGTAGGTAATCTGATGATTCCTGGCCCATCTCAGCATTTTCTCCTTCTCTTGAAAATGGAGGAACTTGACAATAAATGCCCTGGGCTTCTCTGTACTGCCCGAATCCTCTGATCTGCGGAGGGCGCGGTGCACTCTTTCTATCTCCGGGGGACTGCTAAAGACATCAGAGCCCGTCACCTCCATTAGCAGCTCCGACACGAACTTAGCTGGGTCTCAGCCCTTTTCACAGCCTTCAGACACGTTGATTATCCTCAAATTCGAATGCCTAGACCTATTTTCGAGATCGTCAACTTTATCCTGTAGTTTGCTACACTGTTTTTGAAGAGTTTTAATGGTAGCCTCCATCTCCGCGATTTTTTCAAAGTTCTCCCTAGCCAAAGCTTCTGTTTGAGTGAGGCGGCCATTAAAAGATGACACTTGTTGTCCAAGCAAACCAACTGATGATTTGAGAGATTCTGTTGACTCTTTGATCAAAGCAGCCACATCGGTCTTGAAACTTTCTCGCTGATCATTAAGTAGAGTTTCAAGGTCATTTTTGGTAATTGGGCTGTCGTCAGGTCTATCAGTCCATCTCACTTCTTTGGCCATATTAGCTAACTTAGCCGAAACACAAGCTCGCTGTCCTTGACGGTTCCTTCTGCTCATGAAGCCTGTTTAATGAACTGCTGTTCGACTCAAATGAGTCAGAAGTGTCCCGCGTTAGGTTATCCAAACGTAAACCAAAGAATAAAATGAGAAAAGTTCGGTTATTCAGCATTGTTGTATGAAAGTTAACTGGAGCCCCCTTTCACATGTCTGCTCGCTAACTCGTCATGCCGGAAGTCTCCATTAATTAACTTTTGATGAGGCACACCTCATCACACCTGTTCATTGAAAAGCATTCCAGGTGACTACCTCAAAAGCTCGTTAAGATAATGCCAATATTGTGCAAAGCATCATCAAGGTAAACAGTGGCTACTTTGAAGAATATAAAACATGAAATATATTGTTTTAACACTTTTTGTTTACCACATAATTCTATATGTTATTTCATAGCTTTGATATCTTCAGGATGGTTCTGCAGTGTAGAAAATATTAACCACATTTCCAGAAAAGTTAGGATATTTTCCAAAATCCTGTCAGGGAGCTGGGAGTTACATTTTTCCTGGGGCACCCTCTCCCCCTTGGTGCAGACTTGTCGGGGTGCTGTGAGTGAAACTCCTGTGTGAGCAGTGGCTCTAGAATGTCTTTGGCTCCTACCCAGCTTTGTTCCTCTGGTCCATAGCCCTCCCAATCTATGAGGTATTCTAACTGTCCTCTTCTGCGTCTAGAGTCGAGTATTCTGTTCACCTGGTAGATGGGTTCTCCTTCTAGGCTAAGAGCAAGATGATCTTGGGCAGAAGCATTCTCAGCAAGAGGACCTTGAATGGCTGGTTTCAGACATGAGACATAGAAGGTTGGTGCTATACAGCAGTGAGGTGGGAGCTCTAGTCGGTATGAAACATCATTGATGTGCTGGAGTATCTTGTAGAGACTGATGTAGCATGCCTGAAGCTTCTTGCACGTGTTGGGTTCCTTGAAGTCTCTCGTGGACACCCATACTCTGTCTCCAGGAGCAAACTCTGGGTTGTCACTATGCTTGTCAGCATACTCCTTATACTTTACTATATATACACACTATACATACTATATATTCATGAAAACCACTCCTCAACTGCTTCAACCTGAGTGGGTGCATCGTCCCAGGGGAACAGGGGTGGCTGGTAGCTGAGCATGCACTGAAATGGTGTTAGTTGCATTGCAGAGTGCTTAAGTGTGTTTTGTGCATACTTGGCCCACGGGATGAATCAAGACCAGTCCTCCTGGTTCCTCATGCAGAAAATCTGAAGGAAACAACCAATCTCCTGGTTAGCCCTTTCCACCTGGCCGTTGGGCTGGAGGTGATATCCAGACGTTAGGCTCACTGAGACTCTTAATCATTCTATGAAACAGGTCCATAATCTCAAAATGAACTGGGGATCATGGTTGCTGACTATGTCCTCTGGGATGCCAAAGTATCTGAAAACATACTGAAATAACAGTTCAGTAGCCTGGAATGTAATAGGGATGCCAGGTAGCAGAAGGCGTGCCTTGGAAAATCTGTCCATGGTAACCATGATGTTACCTTGAGATGGTGGTAGGTCTGTGATGAAATTGATGGCCAGGTGGGACCAGGGACTCTGAGGTACAGGGAAGGGACAGAGTTTACCAGAGGGAGGGGTGTTAGGGTTTTGCTGGGATTCGAACCTGGTTCGTTGGTGTGATGATCCAGCAAACCCCCACTAGGCCACCAGGGGAATGACTCAAATGCAGAGGCATGAGGCGGAAGTAGAAAAAGTAACAAAAGGTTTATTTATACTATGTACACTATATACAATCCAGGGCAAAACAAAAAAAAACAAAAACAAAGAGTATAATTCAAAAAGAAAAAGGCAAAAATGCAAAAGCTCAGAAGATCCACAAAACACAGTACAAAGGAAACTGGAGATAAACATAACAGCACAAAAACTCCGTGACAAGAGGACTGAACTCAGGGGTATAAATACACAAACTAATTAAGGACACAGGTGAAGATAATTAGGACTAACAGGCAATTAACAAAAAAAACACAAAACACAGGAACAGTGGCGGCCTCTAGAGGCCAAAATAAACATGACACGAAATGGAAATAACAGCGGCCTCTAGAGGCCAAAACAGTCCAAGTCCTAACAGGACCCCCCCCTCTAGGAGCGTCTCCTGACGTTCCCAGGGCGATCCGGATGGGCCGAATGGAAGTCCCGACACAGTTCTTTATCCAGGACATCCCGAGCAGGAACCCAGCAGCGCTCCTCAGGACCATAGCCCTCCCAGTCCACCAGATATTGCAACCCGCCGCGGACCCGGCGGGAGTCAAGCAGGCGATGCACAGTGAACACAGTCTGCCCCTGGAAGATGCGGGGGGGTGGGGGGTTCCTAGGGGCAGGGGCATACGTAGACGTCAGTACAGGCCGCAACAGGGAAACATGGAAAGTGGGGTTGATCCTCAGAGTCCGGGGCAACTGAAGCCGGTAGGAGACAGGGTTCACCCTGCGCACCACCTTGAAGGGGCCAATGTAGCGAGGAGCAAGCTTGCGGTTCTCCACCTGCAGCGGAAGGTCCTTAGTGGACAGCCAAACCCGCTGCCCAGGGCGGAAAGTGTGTGCAGGTCTTCTGTGGCGGTTGGCCTGAGTCTGGTTGGTTCTGGAGGTCTGTATGAGGGTCTTCCTGACCTTGCTCCAGGTCTTGCGACACCGTCTCACATATTGGTTGACCGAGGGCACCCCCGCGTCCTCCTCCTGGTCCGGGAACAGAGGTGGCTGGAACCCGAATTGGCACTGGAATGGCGACAGCTTGGTGGCCGATGACTGCAGGGTGTTGTGGGCGTACTCTGCCCATGGCAGCCAGGTGCTCCACGATGTCGGGTTATCCATAGCCAGGCCTCGCAGGGTGGTTTCCAGGTCCTGGTTGAGCCTCTCCGTCTGACCATTGGACTGTGGGTGAAACCCAGAGGAGAGGCTGGCAGTGGCTCCGATGACCTTGCAGAACCCGTGCCACACTCGGGAGGAGAACTGGGGCCCTCGGTCTGAGACGATGTCCTGTGGAAGACCAAAGACTCGGAAGACATGATTAAATATAAGTTTCGCTGTTTCAAGAGCAGAGGGGAGTTTGCACAGAGGTATGAAGCGGCAGGCCTTGGAGAATCTGTCAACAATGACCAAAATGACCATGTTACCTTGTGACTCAGGGAGACCCGTGATGAAGTCGACTGCCACGTGGGACCAGGGACGCCGGGGAATGGTCAGAGGATGCAGGAGACCCTGGGGATGCTGTCGTGGGTTCTTGGTTCTGGTGCAAACCTCACAGGACAGGACAAATGACCTTACTTCCTGCTCCATGTTAGGCCACCAGAAGCGTCTTTTCAGGAAGTCCAGGGTCCTCCGAGCTCCCGGGTGGGCGGTGAGAGGGGAAGAGTGACCCCACTGGAGAACCTTGGCCCGGGCTTGATGTGGGACGTACAAGAGGCCCGGTGGCCCCGTCCCAGGACCGGGGTCCTGGCATTGGGCTCGTCGAACAGCCTCCTCAATACCCCAGCGGACAGGGGCCACAATCCGGGACACCGGGATAATAGGCCCGACTTCATTCTCCCTGTTAGTGGCAGAGAACAGCCTGGACAGTGCGTCAGGTTTTGTGTTCTTGGAGCCGGGACGGTACAAGAGGGTGAAGTCAAACCGACTGAAAAACAGGGCCCACCTAGCCTGTCGAGGGTTCAGTCTCTTGGCTTGCTGGAGGTACTCCAGGTTCTTGTGGTCAGTCCAAACCAGGAATGGATGTTGCGCTCCCTCCAGCCAGTGCCTCCACTCCTCAAGGGCCAGTTTGACCGCTAGCAGTTCTCGATCCCCCACATCGTACCGGGACTCCGCAGGACTCAGGCGGTGGGAGAAGTAAGCACAGGGGTGCAGCTTTCCTTCCGAACGTTGAGAGAGTACCGCGCCGACACCACTGTCCGAGGCGTCCACCTCCACGATGAATGGTTGGGAGGTGTCCGGGAGGACCAGAATGGGTGCCGTGCAGAAGCGGGCCTTGAGGTCTTTGAACGCCTTTTCTGCCTGAGGAGACCAGCCATAAGATCCACCTGTCCCTTTGGTGAGGTCTGACATGGGTGCTGCCACAGAACTGAAGTTCCTGATGAACTTGCGGTAGAAGTTAGCGAATCCTAAGAACCGCTGAACCTCCTTAACGGACTTGGGAGTAGGCCAGTCCCGGACGGCCAGGGTCTTGGCAGGGTCCATTTGGAGTTGGCCTGTCCGTACAATAAATCCCAGAAAGGAGACCTCGGGAACATGAAATTCGCATTTCTGGGCCTTGGCGAACAGATTGTTCTGTAGCAGCCTCTGGAGAACCTGGCGGACATGGTGGCGGTGCTCCTGCACGGTCTTGGAAAAGATAAGGATGTCATCGAGGTAGACAAAGACGTACAGGTTAATCATGTCCCTTAAGACGTCGTTGATTAGGGCCTGAAAAACAGCTGGTGCGTTGGTGAGTCCAAAGGGCATCACCTGGTATTCGTAGTGCCCAGACGGGGTGTTAAAGGCAGTCTTCCACTCGTCTCCCTGTCGGATATGGATGAGGTGGTATGCGTTCCGTAGGTCCAACTTGGTGAAGACGGTGGCGCCTTGGAGCAGGTCGAAAGCAGTGGACATCAGCAGAAGGGGATATCGGTTGCGCACAGTGATCTTGTTCAAGCCCCTGTAGTCAATACATGGTCGAAGCCCCCCATCCTTCTTGCCGACAAAGAAGAAGCCGGCACCAGCAGGTGAGGTGGAGGGTCGAATGAACCCAGAGACCAGGGCGTCTTTGAGGTATTCCTCCATAGCCTTGCGTTCTGGCTGAGAGAGGGAAAACAGTCTGCCACGAGGAGGGGTAGTCCCAGGGAGCAAGTTGATGGCACAGTCGTAGGCCCGGTGCGGAGGAAGAACGGCGGCCCTGCTCTTGCTGAATACCTCCTTGAGATCCCAGTACTCTGTGGGAACTTGAGATAACTCGGTGAGATCAGGAGGCTCGGCAGGAGATACAGGAGAGCTAGAGAGCAGACAAGAGGCATAGCAAGCAGGACCCCACTCCACAACCTGGCTAGTGACCCAGTCTATACGAGGGTTGTGGCGAGTAAGCCAAGGAAGGCCTAGAATAACTGGGAACTCAGGTGAAGGAATCAGGTGCAGGGATATTTCTTCCTTGTGACCTTGAGACTGGAGGAAGACTGGAGAAGTAACTTGAGTGACTCTTCCATCACCTAACGCTTGGCCATCGAGGGCAGACACAGACAGAGGGACTTCAAGAGGTGCAGTAGGTATATTGATGCTTTGGGCGAAGTGAATATCCATAAAGTTCCCAGCCGCCCCTGAGTCTATCAAAGCTTGACAAGAGTGGACAGACTCACCCCAGGAGATGGAGACCGGGATGTAGATTCCTTGGCCAGGGAGTCCGGGAGAGAGGGTAGGCCCCGTCACAACCCTCCCTCGGCTGGACGGGGCGGTCCTTTTCCCAAGAGTTCGGGACATGATGCTCGGAAGTGACCAGGCTTGCCACAGTAGATGCAGCACTTGTCCCTCCTTCTGCGCTCCCTCTCAGATGCGGAGAGGCGAGTACGACCCACTTGCATGGGTTCTGGACAGTCACTGAAGGAGGTAGACGGTCTCCAGGTAGAGGTAGGGAGGCTGGGGGGGCTCAAGGCTTGGTGGCGTTCTCTCATCCTGTTGTCCAGACGAATAGCATGTGAGATGAGGGTTTCGAGGTCACTTGGGCATCCAATAGAGGCCAGACCGTCCTTGACGGGGTCAGACAGACCATGGTGGAAGGCTGACACCAGGGCAGTCTCGTTCCATCCACTTACTGCTGCGAGTGTTCGGAACAAGATGGCGTAATCTGCGACGCTTCCTCCTTGCCGGATGGACATGAGCTTTCGGGCTGCGTCGGTACTGATGTCTGCCTGATCGAAGACCCGAAGCATCTCTTCAGAAAACAGCTGGAAATCAAAGCACTCAGGTCCCTGTCTTTGCCAGATAGCAGTAGCCCAGGCTCGCGCCTTACCAGCTAATAAGGTGATCACAAAGGCAATCTTGCGGCGATCCGTAGTGTAGGTGGTAGGCTGAAGCTCAAAGGTGAGTTGACACTGGGTAAGGAACTCTCGGCACTCACTGTGCTTGCCGTCATACCTCTGTGGTGCAGGAAGGCTGGGTTCGCGAGGTGAAGAAGGCAGCATGGCAGGAGGCACTGGATCAGGAGTGGGAGCTGGATCAGGAGCTGGATCAGGAGCAGGAGATGCAGGCAGAGATGTCAGCTGTGCCAGGGTTTTCCCAATTTGCTGAAGCAGTTCCTCGTGGCAAGCAAGGGCCTCACATTGGCTGGTGAGCGTACATCCATGAGCGTCCATGGTCGCTCCGAAGCGTGTCAAAGCTGCCATAATTCCCTGAAGGTTGGCCGGGTAGACAGTTGAAGCAGCCTCTGCTGAGTCGGTCATGACGGAGTTTTTCTGTTAGGGTTTTGCTGGGATTCGAACCTGGTTCGTTGGTGTGATGATCCAGCAAACCCCCACTAGGCCACCAGGGGAATGACTCAAATGCAGAGGCGTGAGGCGGAAGTAGAAAAAGTAACAAAAGGTTTATTTATACTATGTACACTATACAATCCAGGGCAAAACAAAAAAAAAACAAAAACAAAGAGTATAATTCAAAAAGAAAAAGGCAAAAATGCAAAAGCTCAGAAGATCCACAAAACACAGTACAAAGGAAACTGGAGATAAACATAACAGCACAAAAACTCCGTGACAAGAGGACTGAACTCAGGGGTATAAATACACAAACTAATTAAGGACACAGGTGAAGATAATTAGGACTAACAGGCAATTAACAAAAAAAACACAAAACACAGGAACAGTGGCGGCCTCTAGAGGCCAAAATAAACATGACACGAAATGGAAATAACAGCGGCCTCTAGAGGCCAAAACAGTCCAAGTCCTAACAAGGGGTTCACAGAGCCTTTGCCTAGGCACACTCAGAGCAGGAAGTAATGAACTGGTCGACCTCTGTTCGCATGTTCTCCACCAGTACTTACTTTTTAGCATCTGGTGAGTCTGTTGGCTACTTGGATGGCCTGTGGCAGGAGATGCATGTGCCCATGTGATGAGTCTCCCTCAGAGAGCTTAGGGACATAGAGGAGGCCAGGGAGGACAGTTGGCTGGACTCTCCTGAGGTTGGGAGGTTCTTATCTCTTGGTCCAAGTCCCAGATGATAGTCTGGACAAAACAGTTGGGTGTGATAATAGGGTGAGTTTCAGGGTTACAAGGTGAGGGGTTGAAGACACGTGCGTGAGTGTCCGCCTTGGAGTTCTTGGAACCTGGACAAAAGGAGATCGTAAACTGAAAATGTGTGAAGAGTACCTGTCTGGCTTGGTGCAGATTCAGTCTTTTGGCTTTCTTGAGGTATTCTAGGTTCTTATGGTTGGTTAATATCATGAAGGGGTGTGTACATCCTCTAGCCAGTGCCTCCACTCCTCAAAAGTCAGCTTGATGGCTAACAGTTCTCTGTTCCCAATGTTGTAGTTTCTTTTTGCAGATGTGAGTTTTTTTGAGAAGAATGCCACTGGGTGAAGTTTGGGTTTCTCGCTGAAACGCTGAGACAAGACACCGCCTACCTCGGTTTCGGAGGCATCTACTTTGACCATGAAGTGTTTGGTTGGGTCAGGGTGTTTTGGGATCGGGGCTGAAATGAAGGTGGTCTTGAGTCGATTGAAGGCTTCCTCAGCTGCGAGGTTCCATTGGAGGTGTTTGGGTCCCTTCTTTAACAGGGCCATTAAGGGAGCAGAAATCATACTAAAACCTCTGATAAAGTGATGATAGAAGTTATCAAACACTAGGAAACGTTGGAGTTCCTTCACTGACGTGGGTACAGGCCAGGATGTGATGGCAGACACCTTGGAGGAATCCATGCTGACTCCTTCTACACTAATGACGTACCCCAAGAAGGAAATTTGACGTAGATGAAAGTCGCACTTCTCAGCTTTCACATAGAGGTGGTTCTCCAATAGACATTGGAGAATAGATCTGACATATCCCAGATGACTCTCTTCATCTGGTGAGTAAATCAGAATGTTGTCAATATAAGCAATGACAAATCTTCCCAATATGTTCCGAAGCACATTGTTAATGAGACACTGGAAGACACTGGGTGCAGAAGAAAGTCCATACAGCATTATCCAGTACTCAAAATGGCCAGTGGTAGTGCTGAAGATGGTCTTCCATTCATCTCCTTCCTTGCTTCTGACAAGGTTATATGCACTGCGCAGATCCAGCTTAGAAAATATCTTGGCTGTTCAAAGTAGTTCTAATGCAGATGGAACTAGTGGAAGAGGAGAAGGATACTTGACAGAGATCTGGTTGAGACCTCTGTAATCAATGCAGGGCTGAAGGCCTCCTCCCTTCTTTTCCACAAAGAAGAACCCCACCGAAGCTGGTGACTTGAATGGAAGTATGTACCCTTGCTTGAGGGCCTCTTGGATGTAATCCTCCATGGTAGTTTGTCCCTTTTGAGAAAGGGGGTATTTACGGTTATGTGGAGGTGATGTACCTGGCAGAAGATTGATGGCACAGTCATAGGGACGATGTGGTGGCAGGCCACAGGCCTTATCCTTACTAAATATTTCTTTGAGGTCAGAAAAGCACTCTGGAACATTCTGTACTGAATCAGGCTGTGGACTCACCACAGAAGTAAAGCTGAGACAGAGTTGGGGGCATGAGAGACAGTTCTGGAAACATGGATGACCATTGGAGGATCTCCTTATTCTGCCAGGAGATTAAAGGGTCGTGGAGCTGCAACCATGGATATCCCAGAATGATATTGTGGTTAATGGTGGAAGTGACAGAGAGAGATGACTTCAGAGTGGAGTGCTCCCACCTGAATATGAACAGGAGCAGTTCTAATGGTGACCAGACCATCCCCTATTGGTCCTCCATCAATGGTCCTGATGCTGAGTGGACTTTGAAGAGGGGTTGTGAGCAGATCAAACTTCTGGATGATCAAGCTATTGATGAAATTTCCTTCTGCCACTGAGTCTATAAAGGCACATGTGTCGAGGATGACAGTTTCAGCAAAACAGGTACTTTGAAAGACTGTGAGTTAAAGTTTCTGATTGGACTCACCGGATCAGGGGGAATTTCAGCAGTGCTGGCACGAGATGGACGAACTGGACACTTGGTGATATGATGACCTGACCTCCCGCAATAGAAACAGAGACCCTCTCATCTCCTCTGCTCTCATTCACAGCATTTTAAATGAGTTTGAAAAGCTTCCATGGGTGTTGACATATCAGTAATCTGAACAGGCTTGGTGTCTCCCTTAAGAGAAGGTCAGTTGGAGAGTAGATGATCCAATCGAATTGCTAGGTCAATGAGGGAGTCCAAGGTTAGATATTAGTCTCTGCACGCCAGTTTGTTTAATATCTCTGGGTGAAGACCTTGACGAAAAACTGCTTTTAGAGCTGGCTTATTCCATCCACTAATGGCCATCAGAGTTTGAAAATCCAGAGCATACTCTGCGACTCCCCTGGAACCTTGTGTGATGGTGAGTAAGCTCTCACTGACTTCAATCCCCTCAGGTTCATGATCAAACACTCACTTGAATAGTTCAAGAAAAATTCATACAATGTCATTTGCTCCTCTCCCTTCCTCTATACTGCACTAGTTCACTGTAGTGCTTTACCGGTGAGAAACAAAAGAAACTTTGCGATCTTATGTTCTTCTGAGATGTTCGGCATGGTCGAGAAGTACATGGAGCATTGAAGTAGAAATCCCTTGCAAGTGAGGGCATCACTGGCATACTTCTCCAGAATGGGAAGCAGTGGTGCAGGGCTCGGAGAAGCTTCAAGGCACGTTAGGAGGACCTGTGATATTACAGCTACTAGCTGTGCCATCCTGGTGTTGAGGTCTACAAAGGACTGGAAACCAGAGGTTTAAGCTGTGATGCATGAAAGGTGGGATGAACACGTCGCATGGTGAGTGATAATGCCAGTCTAACGGAACATGGGTTGATTACCTTCTTGATGAGGAAGGGTCCAAGGAACCTGGGTGCCAGCTTGTGAGACATGGCCCTAAGTGGCAGGTGGCATGTGGAGAGCATAACTCGTTGACCCACTCAGTAGGTGGGTGCCTTGGAGTGACATTTGTTGGCCTGCTTCTTGGATGTGAGTGTGGAGCGAATGAGTCTTCTCCAGGCCAATGCCCATGTTCTCCTGCAGCAGTGTATAAAGGCCTGGGCTGATGGTACAGCGACCTCCTCCTGGCTGGGGAACAGTGGTGGTTGGTACCCTAGTGAGTACTGGAATGGAGAGAGACCTGTGGCAGTGGAAGGGAGAGTGTTATGTATGTATTCGATCCAAGGTAGGTACTTGCTCCAAGAACTGGCATCCCTGGACACCATGCACCTGAGAGCAACCTCCAAACCCTGGTTAGCCTGTTCTGCCTAGCCGTTGGTCTGTGGGTGGAAGCCTGAGGAGAGACTACAGGTGGCCCCGATGAGTTTGCAGAAGGCTCTCCAGAACTGTGCAGTGAACTGAGGACCCTGGTCAGAAACTATGTCGGTAGGCGGAAAACATGGTGGATGAGTAGTTCTGCGGTCTCTTTGGCTGAGGGGAGCTTGGGCAGAGGAATGAAATGGACGGTCTTAGAAAAACGGTCAATAACAGTGAGGATGCATGTATTGCCACCTGAGTTGGGGAGTCCTGTGATGAAGTCCAGGGTGATGTGAGACCAAGATCGATGTGGAGTAGGAAGGGGTCTTAGTAAGCCAGGTCAATTGGTTGTCTTATTCTGGGAGCATGTGTCACAGGCTGCCACAAACTTCTGGACGTCCTCCTTGATGGATGGCCACCAAAAGCACTGCTAGATGAGACCCAGGATTTGGGCGGCTCCCAGATGATAGGCCAGCTTGGAACCGTGACCCCACTGCAGCACCTGAGTTCACACATGACAGGGAACAAATACATGGTTACGAGGAATATTGTTGGAGTTACCTTCACTGGGGTCCTGCTCCAGGGCCTTCTGCACGAGCATCTCAACTTTTAGAATAGCGGCTCCCACCAGGCAGCGTGGAGGAAGGATAGTCTCGGGTGGATTGGACTCCCCTTGGTGGGAGGAGAACATCCTGGACAGGGTGTCAGGTTTGCCATTCTTGGAGCCTGGGTGTTAGGAGAGCATGAAGTTGAATCAGGAGAAGAAGCGAGACTAACAGGCTTGACGAGAGTTGAGATGTTTGGCAGACTTGAGGTACTCCAGGTTTTTATGGTCGATCCAGACTAGGAACGGGAGGTCAGACCCCTCAAGCCAGTGCCTTCACTCCTCCAAGGCTAGTTTCACAGCCAGTAGTTCTTGGTCGCCGATGTTGTAGTTTCGTTTGGCTGGGAATAGCTGGAGGGAGAAGAAGGAGCATGGGTGGACCTTGTTGTCATTGGCCTTCTGGGATAGGATGGCTCCAACCCTTGACTCGGAGGCATTGACCTCGATGATAAACTGCTTGGTGGAATCGGGTATGGTGAGAATGGGTGCTATGGTAAACCTGTGCTTGAGACTGGAAAAGGCTTTCTCTGCTTCCTCCCCCTACTTGAACTTGGTCTTGGTTGAGGTCAGGGCTGAGAGAGGTCTGGCCACCATGCTGAAGTTGCGGATGAAATACCTGTAAAAGTTGGCAAACTCCAGGAAGCGCTGGAGCTCTCATCTCGAGGATGGGGTGGGCCAGTCAGCGACTGCCTCCAGCTTGAGGGGGTCCATCTGGATCTTGGCTGGTGAAATTGAGAACCCCAGGAATGAGACAGAGCCTTGGTGGAACTCACTCTTCTCTGCCTTAATGAACAGCTTATTCTCCAGCAGGCATTGAACCTGCTGGACGTGATCCTGATGTTCCTCCAGGGAGGGAGAGAAAATTAAGATATTGTCCAGGTAAACAAAGACAAAGGTGTTAAAGTCCATCAAGACATCATTAACCAAAGCCTGGAATACCGCAGGCACTTTAGTCAGGCTGAAAGGGACTACAAGGTACTCATAGTGGCCTGTGGTGGTGTTGAAGGCCATCTTCCACTCATCCCCTTCCCTGATCCTAACTAGGTGATAGGCATTGTGTAAGTCCAGTTTAGTGAACACCTTAGCTCCCTGGAGTAGTTCGAAGGCTGTAGTCATGAGCGGTAGTGGGTAGCGGTTCTTGACTCTGATGGTGTTGAGACCTCAATAGTCAATGCAGGGGTGGAGCAACTTGTCTTTCTTCTCCACGAAGAAGAATCCCACCCCTGCTGGGGAGGAGGAAGGGCAGATGATCCCAGCTGCCAGAGACTCAGTGATGTATTTCTCCATGGCTTGTCCCTCGGCGGGGGAAAGAGAGTAGAGACATTCCTTGGGTGGTACCGTCCCTGGTAGGAGGTCGATACCACAGTCATAGGACCTATGAGGGGGAAGGGAACTGCTCAGGTCTTACTGAAGACAGGCTTGAGGTCCAGATATTCCGGAGGCACATGAGAAAGGTCGGGAAACTCGCTGGCTGAGGTGGTTTGGTGGGAGGTAGAGTGGAGTTCAGGCAGGAGGCCAGGCAGGATTGACTCCAGCCTAAGATGGTGTGGTCAGTCCAGTTTAAGTGGGGGTTGTGCTGCATCAACCAGGGTAATCCAAGAATAATGGGAACGTGAGGGTTGTTCATGACGTGAAGTTGTCTAGTTTCAGAGCGATTGCCTGAAATCCTTAGGGTGAGCGGGGTGGTGAGGTGAGTGATGGTGGTCAAGCCAGTGCCATTGAGTGTCAGGATGGTGAGAGGGACCTCGAGGGCGAGTAACGGGATTCTGAGATCCATGGCAGAGCAGATCAGGTTCCTGTCCGCCCCCGAGTCTACAAACGCCTGAAAATGTTGATGCCAATTGTTGAGAGTGATGATGACATGGAGCAACGGTCAGTCGGCAGGGGACTGTTTCTGACCATTGCCCACCAGGGCCCCTCGAGTCACTGGTGGGCTCGTCCTTTTAGCGGGCAGGCTCAGCAGATGTGTCCCTGCTGACCGCAGTAGAAACAAGCCCCTGTGCTCCGTCAGCGCAGTCGTTCCTCTGCTGACACCCGTACCCGATCTACCTGCATGGGTTCAATGGATGAGGCAGGTGGTGGAGAGAGGTTGAAGTTGTGATGGCTTCTCTCTCTCCTCCATTGTTGGACCCATGCATCAATACGATTGGCAAGGTCCATCAGGCTGGAGAGGTCCGACGGCAGTTCCCGCGAGACGAGTTCATCCTTGATAGCGTCGGATAAGCCATGTCGGAATGCATCAACCAGGGCACTCTCGTTCCAACCATATGACGCTGCCAATGTCCAGAACTCGATGGCATAATCCGAGATAGATTGGGACCCCTGCTACAGCTCCATGAGCTCTCTTGCCGCCTCCCGGCCGGACAGAGAGCAGTCAAATGTTCGCCTCATTTCCTCAGAGAATTTCTTGAAGCTGGAACAACAGGGCGCGTCGGCATCCCAGACCGCCATCCCCCATTCCCTGGCCTTGCTGGTGAGGAGTGTGATGGTATAGGCTACCCAGGAGCGTTCTGTGGGGAAAGCCAGAGGTTGAAGCTCCAAGATCAGCGAACACTGTGACAAAAAAGATCTGCAGGTACCTGGTTCTCCACTGTAGGGCTGAGGCAAAGGGAGTCTTGGTTTGTGGAGAGCGGTGATGGCGGGAGGTGAAGAAAGAGATGGCTGGGCAGGGGTAGGCATGGCTTGGGAGTGCTGGAGTTGTGTGGCTAGGAGGTTGAGTGAGTTGGACAGGGTGGCCAGGTTCTGAGTGATCTGCCTGAGTTCCTGTTGGTGGGTCCTGAGGAGGGCTCCTTGCTACTGCACAGCCATTCTCAGATGATTAAGTTCCACTGGATCCATGTTGGCCAGAATGTACTGTTAAGGGTGGCAAGATGTGGTGAGTTAGGATCCAATTGCAGAACACAAACCAGAAAATCCAATGAATAAAAAATTATTTAATTAAAGTCCAAAAAGAGTCAATGAACAAAAATAGCAAAAATAATCCAAACAACAACAAGGTAGACAAAGACAAAGTGCTAATATGAAAAAACATGAAAAATAGTTCTGACAAAAACTGGAGACAAAAACGTAGTGCAAAAAACATGAAAAACTGACAAAATGTGAGTGCAAAAAAACTGTGGCAAAGACTAGGCAAAACAGAGAGCAAAAATCCAGGAAGCAAAACATGGCACAGAGATGATGTGAGAAACAGACAAGACATTCTGGCAAAATCCCCTTCTGAGAACAGCCTATTTATACACAGCAGAGCAGACCAGGAAGTGAATGCCGGCAAGATGGAAGTCCCGTCCTGGATTCGGATTGTGCTGAACTGGGAGATAGTAAATCTCCAGAGTGGAAGTCCGGGGCAGATCATGACAGTATTTTTGGAAGACCTAAAATTCTTTTTGAATTAACTAACAATTCTCTCATGAATTTTGGCACAAAAGAGTGAGCCACAACCCATCCTTGGTTGCAAAGACTGAGCTGGTGCATGCTGCTTTTATACTCAGTCATATTACCAGTTAACCTGCTTATTGTCGAATCTTCCAAAATGGTGTTACTTGAATATCCTAACTCTAACCCTATATTTATAAAATACAGTTAAGTTGGTCAGTAAAACTATTGAAAATCTTTTCTTTATAGTTTTGTCAGTTAAATTTGCTGACTGCAAAGTTGAATTCAGGGAAAAATTTTCTTTTTTCTATTGCTGTTGGTGTTTTGAGGTGATTCACTGCTGCACACACTGTGTATCCTATGTGTAAATGTTTTGCCAAGATAAAATGTGTCCCTCATTTTATGATTCTGGAGATTGCTGAAGCAAGTGAGCAACAATATTTCGTGACCACCATGGAGCACCTTTGACCTACTTTTAACCAAAACAAGTTGGCATGGGCAAACATGGCAAACTCCACTCTCCCACCAGCTAAAAGCCAGCAGAAAAGGGAAGCCTGCCAAGTGAGTACAACTGCAAGATAGAGAAAGGTTAGATGACATGTTGCCATTGGGTGGCATGGTAGTTCAGTATTCAGTGCTGTTGCCTCACAACTTCACAGTTCTAACCTCACGGCTGATGGCAGCCTTTCTGTGTGGAGTTTGCATGTTCTCCATGTGTTTGCGTGGGTTTCCTCCAGGTGCTCTGGTTTCCCCCACAGTTCAAAGACATGCAGATTAGGTACAATGGGGCCATTGTAATTGGTGCAAGCTGTAGTGGTTTCCCAGCCATAATTAATGTACATTTATAACTTGCTATGGCAAAACTAAATAAATGAAATTACATGTCATTTTTCTGGACAGATAACTAAATCATTCTAGCTAGTGCTTAGCTATCTTTTTCACAGTCCCATCCAGTCCATCCATGCCTTAGATTGTGGGACTTCCATACCGGCTTCAGGCCAGATCCAGGGCAGGAATTCAGTCCTGCCTTGCTGACGGCCATTTCCTGAAGCTGCACTCCCACACCTGCTACCACTCCTCTCCCATCAGCCAGGGCTTTTTAAAAACTGCTTGGAGCTACTCCATTTGCCAGACTGTCTCTTGTAGACTTTCCTCGCCTCGCTACAGCTCATTGGTATTGTATCTTCTTGATTCCCCCTGCCTGAATTTCTCCTTTGTTTTTTGTCAATTTTTTCTGTCCTGTTTTTATCCCAGATCATGTCTACCTGCTCCTCTGTGTTTTTGACTTCCTGGCCTGTGTTTTGACTACTGATTTTTGCCTGAGCCCTACTGTACCTTTGCTTTTCTGTCATCTACTTCATGAAAGAAGTTTTCTCTTTACACTGCCTGTTTTCTGAGTCTGCTCTTGGGTCCTCACTTCACCTCAGCTCGCCACCCCTGACAGCACAGTCTGGCCAACATGGACCCAGCAGATTTCGCTCAGCTAAGGGGAGTGGTGCAGAAACAAGGAGCTCTCCTTGGGACCCACCAACAGGACATCCAACAGGTGAATCAAAACCTTGTCACCATCTCTGACACTCTCAATCTTCTTGCCACTCAGCTACAACAGCTTCAAGTAATGTCTGCTCCTACACAACCCCCTCCACCTACCACTCCTCCAGCTCCTGCTCCAGCCCTCTTCAGAGAGTCGAGACTTCCCACCCCACAGCCTTACGATGGAGAACCAGGTAGCTGCAGATCATTTTTATCTCAATGCTCACTAACCCTTGAGCTTCAACCACTGGCCTTCCCTACAGAGTGTTCCCAAGTGGCCTACACCATCACTCTCCTCACCGGCAAAGCTAGGGAGTGGGGAACAGCTATATGGGACACCAATGCACCATGCAGTGCCAGCTTCAAGGATTTCACAGAGGAGATGAGGCGAACCTTTGATCACTCTCTGTCTGGCAGAGAGGCAGCAAGAGAAATCATGGGGCTGTGGCAGGGTACCCGGTCCACTTTTGACTATGCAATTGAGTTTCGCACTTTAGTGGCATCTTGTGGCTGGAATGAATGCCTTGTTTGATGCATTTTTGAATGGGCTGTCAGACTCCATCAAGGATGAGCTGGTCTCATGAGAACTGCCACCTGATCTCCCTGGTCTCATGGACCTCGCCAGTCATATTGACTCCCGGATCAGACAGCGAGTGAAAGAGAGAACTTGGACTAGTCTTGCTCCCCCTCAGCCTCCCATTCCTTCCGCCGAGCCAACGCAGGTAGACCGAGTCCGCATCTCACCTGAGGAACGACACTGCCATCAGGATATGAGGGCATGTTTTTATTGCGGACAGCTGGGGCATTTCTGCCAATCTTGCCCTAAAAAAGGAAGAGCCCACCAGTGAGTTTAGGGGCCCTGGTGGGCAATGTCCAGAATCGGCCCCCTACCGATTGACTGTTATTCCCAGTGGTCATTATCCATGGCAATCAGCCCCATGACCTCCAGACACTCATTGATTCAGGGGCTGACAGAAACCTGATCTGCTCGACCACCACCAAGCGCCTGGGTATTCCACTACTGTCTATGAACCTGTTCCTCACTGTCCTGACCCTTAACAGTACTGGTCTGACCACCATCACCCATAGAACAGCCCCAGTCACCTTAAGAATTTCTGGCAACCACTCTGAATCCATCCAGTTTTTTTGTCATGAGTAATCCCCATGTGCCCATAGTTCTTGGTCTGCCCTGGCTAATTCTACATAACCCCCATGTCAACTGGACTAACAACACCATTTTAGGATGGAGTTAATTCTGTTTCTCATCATGCCTGAGATCTACCCTCCCTCATGCTGAGCTGCTCCAGCCCACCATTAGTGAATATCCTGACCTCTCTAACATACCTCCTGAGTATAATGACTTAAAACCTGTGTTCAGCAAGTTTCAAGCTGTTTCCCTTCCTCCCCATAGGCCCTATGACTGTGGAATTGACCTTCTCCCTGGGACTGCACCACCTAAGGGGTGACTTTACTCTCTCTGTCCTTCTGAAAGGCAAGCCATGATCACCGAGTCCTTAGCAGCTGGAATTATTCGTCCTTCCTCTTCTCCTGCAGGGGCAGGATTCTTTTTTGTGGAGAAGGACAAATCCTTGTGCCCTTGCATTGATTACCATGGGCTAAATAACATCACCATCAAGAACCATAACCCCCTACCTCTCATGTCTATGGCATTTGAGTTACTCCAGGGAGCCCAGATTTTCACCAAGCTAGACCTGTGTAACGCTTACCACCTCGTGAGAATCAGGGAAGGGGACAAATGGAAGATGGCGTTTAACACCCCCACGGGCCACTACGAATATCTCGTGGTTCCATTCAGCCTGACTAATGCTCCCGCAGTTTTCCAGGCCCTCGTTAATGATGTCCTGAGGGACTACCTTAACATTTTTGTTTTTGTTTATCTGGGCAATATATTGATTTTTTTTCCTGCTCCCTTGATGAACACCGCATCCATGTCAAGCAGGTCCTTCAGTGACTCCTGGAAAATAAACTTTTTGTTAAGCCAAAGAAATGCGAGTTCCATAGAAGTCTCCTTTCTGGGTTTCATTATCTCCCCGCACAGATTCAGATGGACCCCCTGAAACTCAAGGTAGTTGCTGACTAGCCCACCCCGTCCTCTCGGCAAGAACTCCAGCGGTTTCTTGGGTTTGCGAATTTCTACAGGCGATTCATCAGGAACTTTAGTATGGTGGCTGGGCCCCTCATGGCTCTAACTTCCACCAAGGTCCCTTTCAGCTGGGAGGAAGGGGCCAAGAATGTGTTCTCCAAGCTCAAATGAAGGTTCACGTTAGCACCCATACTCACCATTCCAGATCCGTCCCAGCAGTTTGTGGTTGAGGCCAATGCTTCGGAGTCAGGGGTGGGGGCCATGTTGTCCCAAAGATCGGCTAGTGACAACAAGCTTCATCCTTGCTCCTTCTTCTCTCATCGGCTTTCCCCCTCTGAGAGAAACTATGATGTTGGCAATAGGGAACTGTTGGCCATTAAACTGGCCTTGGAAGAATGGAGACATTGGTTGGAGGGGTCAGACCTTCCCTTCATCGTATGGACAGATCACAATAACCTCGAATACCTCAGGACTGCCAAGCGCCTCAATTCTTGTCAGGCCCGATGGTCTCTCTTCTTTTCTCGCTTCAAGTTCACACTTTCCTTCCACTCAGGCTCTAAGAATGGTAAACCCAATGCCTTGTCCAGAATGCTAGATTAGATTAGATTAGATTAGATTAGATTAGATTAGATTAGATTAGATTAGATTAGATAAAACTTTATTGATCCCTTTGGGTGGGTTCCCTCAGGGAAATTAAGATTCCAGCAGCATCATTACAGATAAACAGAGAAAGGAAATAGAGAAAACTTCTAGATAAATTAAAATAAATTAAGTATTTACATATACAAATATATAAAAAGAATAAGATTTGGGGAAGAGAGGAAGGGGGAAGGAAGGGAAAAAAGGTAGGGAGAAGGGGGGGCGGTGGTAGGAGAGATATTGCACTTTATATTGCACATTGTCCGGTATTGCTTATTGTTAGGCTAGGCTACTACTCCTTCCCATCCTCTGTCCTCCTGTTACCCCTCCTCCCCCCCAGAGAGGAGTTGTACAGTCTGATGGCATGAGGGACAAAGGAGTTTTTGAGTCTGTTCATCCTGCACTTGGGAAGGAGCATTCTGTCACTGAACAGGCTCCTCTGGTTGCTGATGACAGTGTGCAGAGGGTGATTGGCATCATCCATGATGTTCAATAGTTTGTCCATAGACTTCTTCTCTGCCACTGTCACCAGAGAGTCCAGCTTCATACCGACCACAGAGCCGGCCCGCCTGATCAGTTTGTCCAGCCTGGATGTGTCCTTCTTGGATGCGCTGCCACCCCCAGCACACCACGGTGTAAAACAGGACACTGGTGGCCACAGACTGATAGAACATCCACAGGAGTTTCCTGCAGATGTTAAAGGACCGCAGCCTCCTAAGGAAGTATAGCCTGCTCTGTCCCTTCCTGTATAAGTGTTTGGTGTTGCAAGTCCAGTCCAGCTTGCTGTCCAGCCACAGCCCAAGGTACTTGTAGGAATCCACAGCCTCCACCTCGACTCCCTCAATCAGAACTGGTTGTGACCTTGGTCTGGACCTCCCAAAGTCAATGACCAGCTCCTTGGTCTTCGAGGTGTTGAGCTGCAGATGGTTCCTGTTGCACCACACAGCAAAGTCCCTCACCAGGCTCCTATACTCCTCCTCCCTGTCGTCACTGATACACCCAATGATGGCTGTGTCACCAGCGAACTTCTGAATATGACACAGCTCCAAGTTGTAGCAGAAGTCCGCGGTGTACAGGGTGAAGAAAAGAGGGGCCAACACCATGCCCTGGGGTGCTCCGGTGCTGCTAATCACAGTGTCAGACATGATGTCCTTCAGCCTGATGTACTGCGGCCTGTAAGTGAGGTAGCTGGAGAGCCAGGTGACCAGGCAGGGGTCCACTCGCATCCTGTTCAGTTTGTCCTGAAGCAATAGGGGCTGGATAGTGTTAAAGGCACTCAAGAAGTCCAAGAAGAGGATCCTCACTGTGCCATTTCCCTTATCCAGATGCGAGTGGGCTCGATGTAGCAGGTAGAGGATGGTGTCTTCCACACTGACACCTGCCTGGTACACAAACTGCAGACAGTCCTGGGCATGTTGTACCTGGGGTCTGAGGAGGCTGAGGAAGAGCCGCTCCAACATCTTCATCAGATGTGAAGTGAGTGCCACTGGTCGGAAGTCATTCAGCTTGCTGGGCCGATTCTTTTTGGGAACTGGAACGATACATGATGTCTTCCAGAGGGTGGGCACTCTCCCCAGCTGCAGGCTAAGGTTGAGGATGCGTTGGAGTGGTTCACCCAGTTCAGCAGCACAGGTCTTCAGTAGTCGGGGACACACCTTGTCCGGGCCTGCTGCTTTCCTGGGGTGAAGCTTCCTCAGTTGACCTCTGACCTGGTCTCCAGTAATGCATGGAGGAGTCTGTGTTGAGGAGGGGGAGGAGGGGGCTGCTGTGATGACTGGGGGGAGGTGTGTTGAGGGAAGAAGGAGAGATGGCTGCAGTGAGGGAGAGGGTGGGGGAACGTCGGCTGATTGAACCTATTGAAAAAGTCATTCAACTCATTCACCCTCTCCACTGTCCCCTCAATGACTCAATGACTGTTTTCTCCCCTCCAGGTGGACTCGACCTCCCCCGAGACCATCTTTCCTCCATGGTGCCTGGTGGGGGCCTCTCTGTTAGAGGTGGAGACCCTGGTCCAGAAGGCCCATGAGCAGGACCCAGGGCCCAGTAGTGCACCTCCTAACCATCTTTTTGTTCCTGTTTCTGTGCACGCACAGGTGTTGCAGTGGGGCCATGGTTCCAGAATGGCATGCCACCCAGGAGCAGCCCGGACTCTGGTACTCATCCAACAATGTTTTTGGTGGCCATCCACCAAGGAGGATGTCCGGAGGTTTGTGGCAGCTTGCGACATCTGCGCCAGGAACAAGACTGGCAACAGACCCCCTGCCGGCCTGCTGAGACCGCTGAGACCGGCCTGCTGAGACCAGCCCTGGTCACCCATAGCGCTGGATTTCATCACAGGACTCCCCAGTTCAGGTGGCAATACTTGTATCCTCACTGTTGTCAACCATTTTTCTAAAGCTGTTCATTTTATCCCTCTGCCCAAGCTTCCGACCACCAAGGAGACCACCAAATTGCTGATACTCCATGTTTTCCGTCTACACGGTGTTAGGACTGGGACTGTTTTGGCCTCTAGAGGCCGCTGTTATTTCCATCTTGTCATGTTTGTTTTGGCCTCTAGAGGCCGCCACTGTGTTTTTGTGTTTTGTCTTCATTGCCTGTTTCCTGCCCCACCCTGTTCCTTAATTAGTGTGTGTATAAATACCCCTCTATTTGTTCCCTTGTCACGGAGTCTTTTTCCTATGCTATGCCTGTTAGTGCTAGTTCCCTCTGTTCCATGGTTCTTGCCTGTGTCTTTGTGGTTTTTGTACTTTGCTTTCTTTTTGGACCTTTTTGAATTTTGTTTTTACCATTTTTGGAGATCTTCTGAGCATTTTGCATTTTTGCCTTTTCTTTTCTTATTTTTGGACTTTGCACTTTTGGATATTTTTTATTTTTCCTTTATCTTCTGAGCTTTTGGATTACTTTTGTTTTTTGCCGTGGATTGTACATTTTGTAAATAAACTTTTTGATACTTTTCTACTTCCACCTCACGCCTCTGCACTTGAGTCATCCCCCTGGTGGTCTAGTGGGGGTTTGCTGAATTATCACACCAGTGAACCAGGTTCGAATCCCAGCAAAACCCTAACACACAGACTCCCCTCAGACATCATATCAAACCGTGGACCCCAGTTCTCTGCCCAATTCTGGAAGGCTTTCTATAAACTCATTGGTGCTTCTCACAGTCTGTCTTCAGGTTTTCACCCTCAGACCAATAGAAAGACGGAACGGGCCAACCAGGAGCTGGAAATGGCTCTCAGGTGCATGGTGTCCAAGGATGCTGCCTCCTGGAGCAAGACCCTTCCTTGGATGGAGTATGCTCACAACTCCATACCCACCTCTGCTACAGGTCTTTCCCCCTTCCAGTGCTCTCTGGGTTACCAGCCACCACTCTTCCCCATCCAAGAAGAAGAAGTCACCGTGCCCTCTGCCCAGATGTTTGTGTGCCTCTGCAGGAGAACATGGGCATTGACCAGGAAAAAGCTCCTACATTCTGTCAAGATGTTTAAAAAGCAAGCTGACAAACACTGCTCAGCAGCTCCCATCTATTGGGTGGGGCAGCAGGTAATGCTCTCCACTCGCCACTTGCCCCTCAAGACGGTCTCCCGCAAATTGGCTCCCAGGTTCATAGGACCTTTCCCCATCTCCAAGGTAATTAATCCCTGCTCTGTAAGCCTGTCTCTGCCCGTAACCATGCGCTGTATTCACCCAACTTTCCATGTCTCCCAAGTCAAACCCCTTGTCTCCAGTTCCCTGTCCCCACCCTCCACCCCCCTCCTCCTCCCAGGTTCATAGATGGTGGTGAGGTCTTCACTGTCAGGAGGTTGCTGAAGGTACGATGCTGAGGCAGAGGATTCAGTACCTGGTTGATTGGGAGGGGTATGGTCCTGAGGAGAGGAACTGGGTTCCTGCCAGGTTCATCATGGATCCCACCCTCATCATGGACTTCCAACAACAACACCCTGAGGCACTTTCTAAGGTGCCTGGAGGCACCCATTGAGGGGGGGTACTGTCACAGTCCGGTCCAGTCCATCCATGCCTTAGATTGTGGGACTTCCATGCTGGCTCCAGGCTGGATCCAGGACATTCAGTCCTGGATCCAGGAATTCAGTCCTGCCTTGCTGAAGGCCACTTCCTGAAGCAGCACTCCCACACCTGCTACCACTCCTCTCCCATCAGCCAGGGCTTTTTAAGAACTGTTTGGAGCTACTCCATTTGCTAGACTGTCTCTTGTACACTTTCCTCGCCTCGCTACAGCTCATTGGTATTGTGTCTTCTTGATTCCCCTGCCTGAATTTCTCCTTGTTTTTTGTCAAGTTTTTCTGTCCTGTTTTTTTTTTTTTGTCCCAGATCGTGTCTACCTGCTCCTCTGTGTTTTTACCTCCTGGCCTGTTTTTTGACTACTGATTTTTGCCTGAGCCCTACTGTACCTTTGCCTTTCTGCCATCTACTTCATTAAAGAAGTTTTCTCTTTACACTGCCTGTTTTCTGAGTCTGCTCTTGGGTCCTCACTTCACCTCAGCTCGCCACCCCTGCTCGACTCCATGGTAGCGAGTATGGAGTTATAGGGGCCTTTCATGTGATGTTATTGTAACTGCGGATTTGTTTCTCTGGACAAGCTTTGTGTTGGACAATGACCGGCACAAGTGTACGCAAGTGATTGTAAGCCCAATTCAGTACATCTACAGATAAACTTGTAGAAATTACATCTAAAAGAACAATGTCAGAAACATGTAGTGCTATTGGATGTAATAACAGATGTGGAGATAAGCTTGGTTTAATTTTTCACCACTTCCCAGCAAACCCAGAAAGACAAGAAAAATGGCAAACCAGATCTAGGCTCTGGCTTGTTTATTACTATTGAAAGTCCACATTTGAGTTTCCCTTTGTCATAATAAGGTATTTTTCTTTACTGGGAATTTCCCATCAGGCTTGTAGCACTTGAGTCCAGGACTTGGACTCAAGTCTGACTTGTGTCCTAATTTTAAGGATTTGTGACTTGACTTGGACTTGTGCGTTAACTGCAATCGGACTCGTAAATTGAAGACGAGGACTCAGATTTTTTCTTTATTTTTTGTAACATGCCTGTGGCAGCGGGGGCGTGGCCAAGCATCGGTTTGTGAATGGAGGGCGGGGCCAGAGAAGGTGAGTGGCAAAGTCAGTACACCTGTTGTCAATTAATGTGTGTGTGTTTTGCAGTGACGATGGAGGATAGAAGCTCATGGCAGAAGCTCTCACTAGCGTTGAAGGGCAGGTTACCTGTAGTTCCAACCATTGGCATAAGCTGCTACATGGTTAACTCACTATAGCATATGTGTGATCTTTCCACTCATTTCATGCATAATACAGTAGTAGTCTAATACTTGTAAAATGCTTAAGCTTCATTCCACCTTCTCATAAGGAGATAATCAGTAAACATCACTAAACAATGTGCTGCAAAATTTCTGAGATGTACTCAGAAGTAGATTTTAATTGGTCCAATGCATTTTTGATCTCCTGATATTTTCATTAAGGCATTACTAAATGCTTCACAATAACATGACACAGAAACTGTCATGCTTTTTTTTTTTTTGATGCATGTAAGTAGGATTTTTCACAGCTGGCACAGAAAATATTGCTGTGGAGCTTATTTCATCTCGTCTCATTATCTCTAGCCGCTTTATCCTGTTCTACAGGGTCGTAGGCTGTATTCTCTTATTTATTTTTTATTTTTATTTATTTATTTTTTAATTCACAATGTTTCTTGCACTTTTAGGCACCTTGTATGATATGGATGCACATATCTATTGTATGTTTGTTATTGTGTTGTATTGTATGTTCTGTGTTGTGGCTGCAGCATGGGCGAATGGCCCAGAACAAATTTCTCACTTTGTGAGACAAAGTTAATCTTGAATCTTGAGGCAAGCTGGAGCCTATCCCAGCTGACTACGGGTGAAAGGTGAGGTACACCCTGGACAAGTCGCCAGGTCATCGCAGACAACCATTCACACTCACATCCACACCTACGGTCAATTTAGAGTCACCAGTTAACCTAACCTGCATGTCTTTGGACTGTGGGGGAAACCGGAGCAAACCCACGCAGACACGGGGAGAACATGCAAACTCCGCACAGAAAGGCCCTCGTCGGCCACAGGGCTCGGACCCGGACCTTCTTGCTAACCACTACACCATCACCATGCCACCTGCCGTGGAGCTATTATTTTTATTTATTTTTTTTAAGAATTTGTCATTTACACCCAGATCAACAAGATTTCTGAACATGTTTAAGTTTTGACTGTAAATGCATTAATACCTGTCAAAACAACATTTTAATACACTGATTTACATCTAAGCTATTTGAGTTTCTTTTTTTTGCAACATTCAAAGAATATAATAATTATTTTACACATTCAATTTGACAGATGTTTTATTATAGGATAAATACAAGAAATGACAATATATTTTTGCTATAGACATGTAATATATTATTTAAAAAAGGTTCACAGAGGAATAACAGCTCCTCAGCAGCACGACATTAATACATAGATACAATTTGATATTAATTGTTGGAGCCATTTATGATTTTAACTTTCTTTAGTGACACCTGCTGGCAGCAAGATGACCTTGTGCCCTTGTAGTGGCACACAAAGGATTAAGTGATTCACCTGTGCTAATTAGAAAGGTTTGGGGAAGACTGGAAACTGATTCAGAACAGGCCTTATTCTGAAATGTTTGGAGATGCCAGCAGGCATATAGTTTTTCAATTGATTGATTGGATTGACTGATTTATTTGTTTTCACCATTGATTTATATACCAATTTAAACATACATATGTTTTGTTTGTTGTGAAATGTCTTTATTTTTACCACATTTACTTTAAAACATTCGATGGAATAAACCTTTGGAATCTACTGAAACCCCTGAGGCGACTAAAAGAAGTGATTTATTGGAAGGCACAACATGAATGTTCCCATGTTCATGTCACAGGAGAAATTAACTGGTTCTTCAGCAAGTTAACACAGCCTGGGTTTTGGGGTTTTTTTTGTTTTGTTTTTTTTTGTTGTTGTTGTTGTTGTTGTTGTTGTTTTTTTGTATGCTTTATTTTGTTTTTTGAGAAATAGTTGGATAGATGCCATAACACAGGATGGTAGGGTTTTTTTTTTAATCAGTTTTCATTTGTGTAAAAACAATCCAGTGAGTGAAGTATTTGGAGTGTTTAGTAGGTCTTGGTGAAGGACTCATAAAGAGAGGTGAGCTGTTCCTTCAGGTTTTGGGCATAGGGGTCCAGTTTCTTTCTCAGGTCCTCAGCATAGGGAGAGAGACTCTGCTGAACCAAAGCAGCTCTATCAGCAAGCTTGGCCTGAAGATCCTCAGTCAGAGGGGCCACGGTCTTCTGGAATTCCTGCAGGTGATGATCTACTTTCTGTCTGAGTTCCTCAGTATAGGGCTCCAGCTGGGACTGCAGCTCCTTCACTTTCTCCTCCAGACTTCCCCTGAGCTCCTCAGTCTTCTGCAGTACGGTAGTTTTCAGAGCTTCAGAGTCAAAGGACTCAGCGTAGGGAGCCACAGCTACTCTCAGCTCCTCCACTCTTTGCTGAATTTGGGTCTTCAGATCCTCAGCATAGGGATCCAGTTTGTCTCTCACAGTGGTCAGATCCTGCTCAAGACGCTCTTTCAGAACTTCAGCCTCCTTGGTGATTTTGTTCAAGATGTCCTGGGCCACAGGGCTAACTTGTTTCTGGACACTAACAGCATACTGACTGGCCACATTAGTACCTTCTGTAATTCTAGCACTATGGAGTAAAATAAGGAGAAATGTACATCAATAAGAAAAGAGGATCAATCAAGGCAGTAAACACAGCTCTGTTAACTTACTTGACTCAGCTCAGGACACAATCAAGGCAGTAAACACAGCTCTGTTAACTTACTTGACGTCCTGCCCCAGTTGAGACTCTCTAATGGTTTTCAGTGTGTCCTCAGCAGTGTGTGTTGCCTTGGCAACATAGTCCCAGAAAGCATCAGTTAGTTGCTCCAGCTGTGTTTTGGGCTCATCAGCATAGAACAAGTTGGCTTGGCAACCTGGTCAAAGACCCAAACAACTTCAGTTGGTTTAAAGATCATTGTATATTCTTGTATGTGCAGGGTTATGTATTACCAATGTGGACATAAATATTTTTCAGATTTATGATGATACCTGTGAACACAGCCAGAACCAGTACCACAAACACCTTCATGATTCTTGGTTTGAGTCTGTAAAAAAAAAAAAAATAATTATGATATGTATTTATTTATAATGTGATAAATTGCATAAATATGCAGACACCAACAATGCAAGCTTTTTCTTACCTTTGTCTCTGTGTTCTTTCAGATATCAGCTGTGCGTGTGTCTGCACAGCTCTGACTTAGTAGTCAGTATATATATTGTAGTGAGGTATGAGTTGTATTAAAAACCCAAAGTCCAGGAGGTATTGCATTGCTGTCAACACTACTCCACATCATAACCTCCTAAATGGACCATCAGCCTGAGGTTCAGGTGAGGCTCCAATAAAGCATTGGTGTAATAAAAGCATAGATAAGATGTAGACATGGGGAGGAGTTTGATCATTAAGCTTCAACTTCCTTGAATTTACTGTAACAAAACAAATTAATTATTTTAAATAAGCTGATTACCTTTAGTAATTACCTTTAGCAACCACATTGAACTTTATTTTATTTTAAGCAACTTAAGACTAGTCACAATGACACTTCTTCAAGCTCATGGTAACATTGATTATTCTGTTAAACTATTTCTGCAAAGGAGGCTTGAACTTAGTTGTACTAGACATTGATTAGTGTCCTAAATGTTCAAAATTTTATATATATATATATATATATATATATATATATATATATATATATATATATATATATATATACACCAGTCAAAAGTTTGTACACTCCTATTCATAGGTTTTTCTGTATTTTGATGATTTTCTACATTGTAGAACAATATTGAAGACATCAAAACTATGAAATAACATATGGAACATATATGGAATTAAGTTATAAACAATGAAGGTGTTAAAAAAACAAAATGTTTCATATTGTAGCTTACACACACACAAAATTGAATAGAATACTCTTTCTAACATCAAATTGTATGCTTTATGTTAGTTCTCTTTCAGGGAAAGTTATGTAGGTTATTCACCAATGATCCATATAATTAAAAAGACTGACAGGTAAACTGAATTACATTGATTATATTGTTACAATAGCACCTGTCAAGGGGTGAGATACATTAGTCAATGAGAGAACAGTCAGTTCTCAAAGCCAATGTGTTGGAAGCAGGAAAAATGGGCAAGTGGAAGACAACAGGGTCATGGGCACAAACTTTCACTATAGCACAAACTGCTGAAAAAGTTAATGCTAACACCTTTCTGTTTTAGCCAGCAATAATTTTTTTCAACAGTTTGTGCTACACTAGCTCTTTTGTGGGATTGGACCATATGGGCTAGCCTGCATGCCCCACGCGAATCAGTGAGCCTGTGACACCCATGACCCTGTCACCAGTTCACCGGTACTAACTATTGCATACCAGGAACACCCCACAAGATGTGTCATTTTGGAGATGTTCAGACCCAGTCATCTAGCCATCACAATGTGGCCCTTGTCAAAGTCACTCTGATCTTTAGGCTTGCCCATTTTTCCTGCTTCCAACACATCAATTTTGAGAACTGACTGTTCTTTTGCTGCCTAATATATCCTACCCCTTGGCAGGTGTCACTGTAACAGCATAATCAATGTAATTCACTTCACCTATCAGTGTTTTTAATTTTATGGCTGATTGGTGTATACTGTGTGAATAAAAATTGAATGTTTTTTCCAATTTTCCACATTTTTCCAATCTTCAGGTTTCAGTTTCAGTGAGCCTATGCCCACTGCAGCCTCAAGTTCCTGTTCTTGGCTGACAATTTCAGTGTGCTGTGAATTCTGAGATGCTTTTCTGCTCCCCAGTATGGTTGTAGTTATTTGAATGTGTGTCGACTTCCTGTCAGCTTGAACCAGTCTGACAGTTCTCTTCTAACTCCTTCTTCTTATTAACAAGGCCTTTCCACCCTTAGGACTGCTGCAGGATGTTTTGGACTATTGTGCATGGAAATCCCAGGAGATCATAAAACCTCTGAAAGTTATCTTGAGTCAATGAGAGATATTTTTTTGTCATTCTGATGTTTGATGTGAACATTAACTAAGTTCTTAACCTGTATCTGAATGATTTTATACATTGTGCTGCTGCTACATGTTTTATATGAGCAGAGGGATTGGTGTTCCTATTAAAGTGGCCAGTGAATGAGTATGTGTATATCTCAGTTAGACCTTATCAACTCTTTGTATCAGAACATATACAGTCTATATACATACACAATATGCTGGAATGGCTCAACTTACACATCAGCAAATCCATGCCTGCAGTTTGCAGCTTCCTAATCATGAAATCAGCTGATTCATGTCTGTTGGCAACTCATAAATTCACCTAGGAAGTGACTTGGATTAGTTAATTAGTGACTCAAGGGATGTGGCATAGAGGGAGTACCTGACCTGGCAGTAATAATGGGTGCATAACACCAGTATTTATTACCTCCACCAATTGTGTTGGAAAAGGTTATACTAGTGCATCTCAAACAATTAGATGAAAGACTTCATCATGAAAGACTTCAATATTTTTGATTATTTATTTAAGAAAGTGAAAATGTAATATATTATAGATTAATTACACAAACTAAAATGTTTCAAGCATTTTTCAATATTAATTTTGATAATTATGTCCTACAGGAGTGGAAACCATGGCCTAATGGTTAGAGTAGCAGCTTTGGGACCAATAAGGTCACTGGTTTGATTCCCTGGACCAACAGGAATGGCTGAAGTGCCCTTGAGAAAGGCATCTAACCCTGGGCTGCTCTGGGTATGTTGCACGTTGCTCTGGATAAGACTGTCCACTAAATGTAATTAATGTACAGCAAAAAAAGTAAAAGACATATCTCAAAATATCAGAGTATTTCATTTCAAGTTTGAATAAAATGGTATAAATATGGTGTATCTCTCAGTCTAGTTCAGTACATGCAACCACAATCTTGGGGAAGACTGCTGACTTGACAGTTGTCCAGAAGACGATCATCGACACCCTCCACAAGGAGAGAAAGCCACAGAAGGTCATTGCTGAAAAGGCTGGCTGGAAAAGGTGCATAAACAACAGGGATGACCACAGCCTTGAGAGGATTGTCAAGAAAAGTTGATTCAAGAACTTGGGAGAGCTTCACAAGGAGTAGCCTGAGGCTGGTATCCGTGCATCAAGAGCCACCATGCACAGACATTTACAGGAAAGGGGCAACAACTGTTGTAGTCCTAATATCAAGCCACTCCTGAACCAGAGACAACATCAAATGTGTCTTACCTGGGCTAAAAGAGAAAGAACTGGACTGTTGCTTAGTGTTCCAAAGTCCTCTTTTCAGATGAAAGTAAAATTTGCATTTCATTTAGAAATCCAGGTCCTAGAGTCTGGAGGAAGAGTGGAGAGGCACAGAATCCAAGGTGTTTGAAGTCCAGTATGAAGTTTCTACAGTCTGTGATGATTGGGGTGCCATATCATCTGCTGGTGTTGGTCCACTGTGTTTGATCAAGTCCAAAGTCAACACAGGCATCTACCAGGAGATTTTAGAGCACTTCATGCTTCCATCTGCTGACAAGCTTTATGGAGATGCCAGTTTCCTTTTTCCAGCAGAACTTAGCACCTGCCCACAGTGCCAAAACTACTACCAAATGGTTTACTGACCATTATTAATGTGCTTGATTGTCCAGCCAACTTGCCTGACCCGAATCCCGTAGAGAATCTATGGAATATTGTCAAGAGGAAGATGAGAAACAGACGAGCTGAAGGTCGCTACCAAAGCAACCTGGGCTTCAATAACACCTCAGCAGTGCCACAGGCTGATCGCCTCCATGCCACGCCGCACTGATGCAGTAATTCATGGTAAAGGAGCCTCAACCAAGTATTGAGTGTATAAATGAACATACTTTTCAGAAGTTGGACATTTCTGTATTGTAAATCTTTTTTTATTAATCTTAGGAAATATTCTAATAATTTGAGATACTGGATTTCTGATTTCCATGAGCTATAAGCCATAATAATCAAAATTAAAACAAAAAAAGGCTTGAAATATTTCACCTTACATGTAATGAATATAGAATATATGAAAGTTTACCTTTTTGAATTAAATTCTGGAATAAAATCTTTTTCACGATTCTAACTGCTTGAGATGCACTAGTATTTTCGCTTCCATTTGTCTGTTCTCAAAAAATAGTGAATGGATGTGGATGAAAATTGGAGGAAAGGTGGGCCATGGGCCAAGTAATGATTGATTAGGTTTTGATACAAATCAGGATGTAAGTGTATCCAGGATTTTTTTGTCTCTTCCCAACATAACTCAAAAAGTAGGGAATGGATTTTGATGAAATTTGGTATACAGCTTTAGGATTATCCTCGGTTCAAGTGATTTGATTTTGATGCTCACAATAGGTGGCTTGGTGGAAGTATGCACTCTACCGAGCACCCTTCTAGTTAAATATGCTTTAATAAAACTTTAGAAATGTACGCTTCAGTGAATGTATTTCTTCACTCATTGACACACTTCAATGAAAGCATATTCAACTGTCACGTGAGCTTAATTTATTAATGTAGCAGTTAATTTATTATATATATTTCAGCAATAAAGTAGTTTCTTGTCTATAGTGTATTAAGAATTATTTAAATACATCAAAGTATGGGCGGCACGGTGGTGTAGTGGTTAGCGCTGTCGCCTCAGAACAAGAAGGTCCTGGGTTCGAGCCCCGGGGCCGGCGAGGGCCTTTCTGTGTGGAGTTTGCATGTTCTCCCCGTGTCCGCGTGGGTTTCCTCCAGGTGCTCCGGTTTCCCCCACAGTCCAAAGACATGCAGGTTAGGTTAACTGGTGACTCTAAATTGACCGTAGGTGTGAATGTGAGTGTGAATGGTTGTCTGTGTCTATGTGTCAGCCCTGTGATGACCTGGCGACTTGTCCAGGGTGTACCCCGCCTTTCGCCCATAGTCAGCTGGGATAGGCTCCAGCTTGCCTGCGACCCTGTAGAAGGATAAAGCGGCTAGAGATAATGAGATGAGATGAGAGACATCAAAGTATGCATGTGTGGCAGTGGGGGTGTGGCCAAGCATCGGTTTGTGAATGGAGGGCGGGGTCAGGGAAGGTGAGTGGCAAAGTCAGTACACCTGTAGTCAATTAACATTGTGTTTGTGTGTTTTGCAGTGAGGATGGAAGGTAGAAAAGGAGGGAGAGAGCGAAGAGAGAGGATCTCTCCCAACCAGCACACAGCTCCAGGATGCCTGCCGGCAGTGGCTGAGGACGGACAACAATGTTGCCCAGGGGATCATCAACCTGGTGACACTGGAGCAGTTCGTTGTGTGACTTCCAGAAGGAACGGCGGAGTGGGTCCAGTGTCTCTGCCCGGCGTTGCTGGATCAAGCCACCATTTGGCAGCAGTTTTTGTGGCAGGCAGACATGCCGCCTCTTCTCTCTATCTGTCTCTCCTTCTCCTTCCCCCCCTTCCCGTCCCCACCCCGTTCCCCCACTGCGGATGTAGGGGCCAGCTCCCCCCCAGCCGGACCATCGCACCTGTGGTGTCCTCCCATCTTTCCCGTCTGTGTCTTCTCCCCCCCAGGTGAGTGACGCCATTACACCAGTGCAGATGTGAAGCCTGAGCTGGTATGCTGGCACTGCAGGGATCCTGGGCATCTCTAGGGTCAGTGTTCTGTGATGGAGGTGGGAGCTGTGGTTTGGATCGCCAATGCACCAGAGACCGCCCTCAATTAGGCTGGAGTGTACTGTATACTGGTGAGTGTTCAAGGGGATATGTATCATGCATTAGTGGATTCTGGCTGTAATCAGACCTCAATCCACCAAAGCCTGGTGCGAGGTGAGGCATTGGGGAGAGCACAAGTGGTGAAGGTTCTGTTGTGCACGGGGATGTTCACAATTATCCATGAGTGTCCATCCACATTCTATTCCTGGGAGAAAAGCATAGCGTAAAGGCGGCGGTTAACCTGCGTCTCACCCACCTGCTGATTCTGGAGACTGATTGGCCAAGGTTTAGAGGCTTAATGGAGCAGATAATAGGGGTGGGTCCTGCGATAATACATCACAGTGGGATCCCAGTGTGGCACTGACTGGGGAAGCTGTCACAGAGCCACCTACATCAGCACCACAACAGGGCAATATGAGGAGTGAGGAGCAGCTCGCCTCTCCTCCCCCTCTCGGGGATCCCCTCAAGGATTTCCTGTTAAAGCAGTCATGAGACAAGACTCTGCATCATGTGTTTGACTAAGTGA
This sequence comes from Neoarius graeffei, assembly GCF_027579695.1. Classification (NCBI taxonomy): domain Eukaryota; kingdom Metazoa; phylum Chordata; class Actinopteri; order Siluriformes; family Ariidae; genus Neoarius; species Neoarius graeffei. The sequence goes on from NC_083573.1 coordinate 25,250,410, forward strand.
GAGTAATTGATGGTCAATCTCTCCAGCCAAATGTGGCACCCTCCTTCCCATACTTCGCTATTCTTAAGGATAGGCTGTATTGAGTGATGCAGGACACTCAAACTGGCAAACAGTTAACCCAATTGTTAATCCAAAAGAGTCGTAGGGAACTCATATTCCACGCGGCTCACTTTAATCCAATGGCTGGACATTTAGGACAAGATAAAACACTTGCCTGAATAATGGCCCAGTTCTATTGGCCAGGGATTCGTGGGGATGTCCATCAGTGGTGTGTGCAGCATGCCGCGAATGCCAACTAGTAAATCCCGTGGCCACCTCAAAAGCGCCTTTGCGCCCTCTCCATCTAATCATGACCTCTTTCGAAAGAATTGGCATGGATCTCGTCCGGCCATTATATTGGTCAGCCTGGGGATATTGCTTTATTTTATTTCTGGTGGTCTATGCAACGCGATATCCGGAAGCAGTGCCTCTATGCAATATTTCAGCATGCAGTATTGCGGAGGCACTCTTCCATGTTATCTTCTGAGTCAAGATGCCCAAAGAAATCCTGACTGACCAAGGCACTACGTTCATGTCATGCACACTGAGCGAACTGTATGGGTTATTAGGAATGAAATCCATCTGCACTAGCATTTACCACTCACAAACAGATGGCTTAGTGGAACAATTCAGTCAAACACTTAAAAATTTAATTCACAAGTTTATAAGTGAGGATGCATGTAATTGGGATAAATGGCTTGGGCCCCTGTTATTTGCAGTACAAGAGGTCCCGCAAGCCTCCATGGGATTTTCACCATTTAAATTATTATATGGGGATAAGCCTTGTGGCAGTTTGAACATGCTGCAGGAAAATTGGGAGGAGGGACCTTCAACGAGTAAAAACACAATTCAGTATGTTCTCAACCTGCATGCAAAGCTCCACACCCTCACACACTTAACCCAGGAGGCAGGCACAAGAACGTCAAGCCCAGCTGTACAACAGGGACATGTGCCTTAGAGAGTTCACTCCGGGAGATAAAGTGCTCATATTATTGCCCACTTTGAGCTCCAAATTAGTTGCTAAGTGGCAAGGGATCTTTGAGGTCACATAGCAAATCGAGGACATCAGCTATGAGGTGAGGTGAATGGATGGGGGAGAGGCACTACAAATATACCACCTTAACCTGCTAAAACATTGGAACGAGGGGGTCCCTGCAGCATTGGTGTCAGTAGTTCCAAAGAAGCCAGAGCTGGGGCTGGAGGTAAAAAAAAACATAACTACTCAAACCGCTTTGGTCCCTAGTGGAGACCACCTCTTGCCGGCCCAACCTACAGACATTGCCAGGTTGCAAAAGGAATTTTACGACGTGTTCTCGCCCCTTCCTGGCAGCACCCACCTCATAGAACACCACATTGAAACACCCCAGGGGTCGTGGTGCATAGCCACCCCTACCGCTTACCCAAACACAAAAAAAAAATGGTTCCGGACAAACTCAAGGCCACGCTCGAAATGGGCATAATCGAGGAGTCCCACAGTGACTGGAGCAGCCCAGTGGTCCTGGTTCACAAGAGTGATGGGTCGGTTTGGTTCTGTGTGGATGACAGAAGAGTCATTGCAGTGTCTAAATTTGATGCATACCCAGTGCCTCACATTGATGAGTTGCTCGATCAATTAGGCACTGCTCGCTTTTAATCGACACTGGACTTGATAAAGGGATATTGGCAGACCCCCTTGACTCTTCTATCCCAAGAGAAAATGGCTTTTTCCACACTGTTTGGATTACACCAATTTGTCATGCTTCCTTTTGGGTTATTTGGGGCTCCCGCCACCTTCCAGCGGCTCATGGACAAGATCCTCCACCCCCACGCTACCTATGCGGCAGCCTACCTTGATGACATCATATATAGCAATGATTGGTCGTGGCACCTAGAACACCTTAGGGCCATCCTAGAGTCGCGGAGGTGTGTGGGTCTCATAGCTAACCCGAAGAAGTGTGCAATTGGGCAGGTGGAAGTATGATATCTAGGTTTCCACTTGGGTCACAGGCAGGTGCGTCTCCAAATTGACAAGACAGCAGTGATTGCGGCCTGCACAATGCCCAGGACCAAAAAGTGGGTGAGACAGTTCCTGGGGTTGGCTGGCTACTATCACAGGTTCATACCTAATTATTTGGACATCAACAGCCCACTGACTGATCTCACTAAAATGGGAGCATCAGATCCAGTCCAGTGGACGGAGCAGTGCCAACAGGCCTTCACCAAGGCACAGTGGCACTTGAAATTTTGTGAACCCTTTAGAGTCATCTATATTTCTGCATAAATATAACCTAAAACAACATCAGATTTTCACACAAGTCCTAAAAGTAGATAGGACTTGTTAAACAAATGGACTCAGTTAAACAAAAAGTAGATAGGACTCAGTTAAACAAATGAGACAAAAATATTATACTTAGTCATTTATTTATTGAGGAAAATGATCCAGTATTACATATCTGTGAGTGGCAAAAGTATGTGAACCTTTGCTTTTAGTATCGGGTGTGACCCCCTTGTGCAGCAATAACTGCAGCTAAACATTTCCGGTAATTGTTGATCAGTCCTGCACACTGGCTTGGAGGAATTTTATCCCATTCCTCCATACAGAACAGCTTCAACTCTGGGATGTTGATGGGTTTCCTCACATGAACTGCTCACTTCAGGTCCTTCCACAATATTTCGATTGGATTAAGGTCAGGATTTTGACTTGGCCATTCCAAAACATTAACTTTATTCTTCTTTAACAATTCTTTGGTAGGACGATTTGTGTGCTCTGCCTACTCAAGCGAGTAGGATGCTTCTTTGCTTTGCTCCTGCTTTGCTACTGCTTGATCTTTATTTTATTTTACTTTCTCATTTAATTTCCACTATTTTTTCATTTTATTTTCATCTTTATAAGTTAGCTTTTAAAACAAAATGCCAGGGGGCAAAAAATCCAGGAGATCTTGCAGAAAATGCACAGAACTAGAACAGAGGATTTCTATCCTGGAATCAAAGATTGATGCCCTGCCAAAGACGGATGAATTAAGAGTGATATCTCAGGAAAGGAGTACAGAAACAGTGGCTGAGAATGCAGAGATTGCACCCCAACAGGCCGATGGCATTGCAGATCGAGTGGATGAATTCATCGATCTAACAGGGCAAAATGTGAGTACAGAAAGCTGGCACATGATGGGTGGCAGGCCCAAAAATAAAAACAGAAGAGTAATTACCTCAACACCAGTTCGTTCTGATACTATGCAACCCATGCTCCACAGCCATCCTATTAGAAATAGAGCCAGGTCTACAAACTACAATAGGATTTACAATCCTATGGAAAATCCACAGCCCATAAGGCTTCAGAACAAATTTGAATGCCTCAGGGATGTGGAAGCGGAATTTTCAGGCGGACAAACACATCACAGAAAAAGATCGCACCACAACCGAAGAGCTGTGGGAAGAGGCAAAAAGCAGCTCGTAACACCACCTGATCCCACAACCCTTGTTCTTGGTGATTCCACTGTAAGACATTTAAAAGGACATGGGATGATTATTTGCTGCCTTCCAAATGCATCCATCTCTGACACCAAAGACAGCATTTGAAACTCATGTCCGAGCATAAAACTATCAAACGTATTGTTGTGCATGTGGGAGCAAATGATGTTTTCAGAGAACAGCTGGTTGTCCAAGATGATTTCAGAAAACTTTTTTCTGATCTCTATAAGACTGGAATACAATCTTTTATCAGTGGCCCACTCCCTGCAAGGGGAAGCTTTGCATTTACTCGACTCTTTAGTCATAACACCTGGCTTGGAAAAACTTGTTTTTTATTTGGTATGAACTTCATAGACAATTTTAACCTTTTCTGGAATCGCAGAGAATTCTTCAAGCCAAATAGCACTGAACTCAGCCGGATTGGGACCAAAGTTTTAGCGGATCACTATAGCCTCACTCTACAACATGCAATTTTCTCTCAGCCAACATTGAGGAAAACAGTTGATAAGATATCACAGACTGACCCAGTTACAAATATCAACAATACCTCTGCAAAGCCAAAACAATCATCCATGCAAGTCTTCACCAAGGACACACAGCCATCTGGGGCAGACTGCCAATAACCATCTGGGGCAGACTGCCAAGGACATCAACAATCACATGAAGAATGTGAGCATGGAATCGCAATTCCATCATGCGATTCCATCCAGATTGAGGACCTGACCAAAGACAATCAAGCCAAGGCTGCATCATCCACATCTCGACCCCATGCAAGTATCACAGAGACTGTCAGGGAGACAGTCACCACAGAGACAGTCATGAAGACACTCACAAAGACCTCACCAAAGTCCCAATCTCAGTCTTGCTCTTCTGACTTTATTGTACCCTCTCCGTCTCCCCCCTGCATGGATTTCCCTAAAAGTATGCAGAGACTGCTGCCAATGGCTGCACTCTCTTTTTCCAGCCCAAATCATTCTCGACAAGCAGTGTACCCAGTTTATCAAAAATCAACCAACAGACTGAATTGTGTTCGCCCAGGACTTTCAGCTGGCTACCAATCTTTTTCACCATCTAAAAAATACATGACATCTCCAATCCTTCCCCCCTCCCAACATCATGGAACATACAGAGAGTCTTGTATGATGTGCTGTGGGTCCCTGCATTGGGTGTAGTTTTGAAAACAAGCTGGGACCCAGTATGCCTATGCCATTCTCTATTCCTGTGTTGATAAGAAATAGAAAACATAGAGCATATTTAACCCAGGGGGTAAACCAGTCTAGTCTCCTTCCTGTTTCAAAACAACATCAGAGTGCCCAAGCGGATATTACTTCTAGACTTTCTGTAAAGCTAGCTCTTCTGCACTTTAGATCACTTTCAAACAAGTCATTTTTAATTAATGATCTTATCTGCAAACACAATCTTGATTTTTTGCTTTTAACTGAAACTTGGCTGGATCAAGCAAATAGTGCTACCACCCTTATTGAAGCAGCTCCCCCAAATTTTAATTTTATGAATGCTACCCAACAGGGGAAAGGTGGAGGGATCGCAAATATATTCAAAGCCTCTTTTCAATGTAAACAATCCTCACTTGGTGATTTTACATCCTTTGAACACTTATGTGCACTTGTTACATGCTCTCCTAACATATTATTTTTAACTATTTACAGGCCTCTGAGACATTCAGCCAAAGTTTTTTTAGAAGAATTTGGTGAACTGTTGTCAGTCATTTGCTTAGAGTTTGACTGTCTTATTATATCTGGGGATTTTAACTTGCATGTAGATAATCCTGAAAACACTTCTGCCAGAGAACTACTTGCACTTATTGACAACTTCAACCTAGTACAACATGTACAGGGGCCGACCCACTCTCGTGGTCATACCCTTGACCTCGTCATCACAAAGGGTCTTACTGTTTCTACTACTGTTGTTGACCTGGCCTTATCTGATCATTTCTGTGTTTTCTCTGATGTTTCTGTCTCCTCACATTCAGAACAGCTCAACAACTATGGGTAGGAGAGTCATAAACGACAACACATGTGTTCTCTTTGAGCAAGCTCTCTCTCAGATCTCAACCAAGATGTCAGACTCTGTAGATGATTTACTGGAAATTTTTTATTTAAATATGACCCAACTTATGGGCGGCACGGTGGTGTAGTGGTTAGCGCTGTCGCCTCACAGCAAGAAGGTCCTGGGTTTGAGCCCCGGGGCCGGCGGGGGCCTTTCTGTGTGGAGTTTGCATGTTCTCCCCGTGTCCGCGTGGGTTTCCTCCGGGTGCTCCGGTTTCCCCCACAGTCCAAAGACATGCAGGTTAGGTTAACTGGTGACTCTAAATTGACCGTAGGTGTGAATGTGAGTGTGAATGGTTGTCTGTGTCTATGTGTCAGCCCTGTGATGACCTGGCGACTTGTCCAGGGTGTACCCCGCCTTTCGCCCGTAGTCAGCTGGGATAGGCTCCAGCTTGCCTGCGACCCTGTAGAAGGATAAAGCGGCTAGAGATAATGAGATGAGATGAGATGAGATGAGATGAGATGAGACCCAACTTATGGATGACATTGCTCCATTCAAAATCAAAAGAGTCAATGACAAGCAGAAAGCACCATGGAAGTAATACCCAGCTGGTAAATTGCTAAAGAGAGAATGTAGAAAGACTGAAAGAAAATGCCATAAATCTAAACTTCACATCCATTATCAAATTCATAAAGAGATGCTTTGTAAATATAATTATGAAATTCGTAAAGCAAGACAATCTTTCTTCTCCAACATCATCAACAGGAATATGAACAATGCCGTGTGCTATTTTCAACAGTAGAGAAGCTAACTAATCCCCCACCATAATTAGTACCTGAACTTCTCTCAGTTAATAAATGCAATGAGTTTGCATCCTTCTTCAAAGGTAAAATTGATAAAATATGGCAGAATATTGCTCATAATATATCTCAGTTGCAAATAATTGAAAAGCTGCAATCACCAGTGACACAGACAGACAACTTCAAAACAATGTCAGAATTTTGTTTAATTGATTGAGACTCTTGAAAAAACTGTACAAAATCTCAGTTCCTCAACATCTGAATTGGACATTCTGCCCACCAACTTTTTTAAGTCTGTTCTTCACCTTATAATTACAGATGTGCTTCAGATCAGAAATACATCCCTAGAGACTGGCATTGTTCCTGTGTCCCTGAAAAAAAAGCCGTTGTAAAGCCCCTACTTAAAAAGAATAATCTGGATGCTTCAGTATTAAACAACTACAGGCCAATATCAAATCTACCATTCATCGGGAAAATCCTTGAAAAAATTGTCTTCAATCAATTAACTGCCTTCTAGATATCAAACAGCTGTTTTGATAACTTTCAGTCAGGATTTCGTGCCAATCATAGCACTGAAACAGCGCTGATTAAAGTTATAAATGATATACGTCTTAATACTGATGCAGGCAAAACATCGGTCCTGGTGTTACTGGACCTCAGTGCAGCTTTTGATACTGTTGATCACAACATACTGCTATATCGACTTGAACACTGGGTTGAGTTGACTGGTAAAGTTATTGATTGGTTAAAATCATACTTAAAAGATAGAAGCTTCTTTGTTAGCATGGGAAATTGTACCTCAACATTAATGTCCTTGACCTGTGGTGTTCCCCAGGGGTCGATTCTTGGACCATTACTATTCAACCTTTATATGCTCCCACTTGGACAAATTATCAAGAACAACTCAATTTTGTATAACTGCTATGCAGATGACACCCAAATTTATTTTGCTCTATCACCTAATGATTATGCCCCCCTTGAATGTCTCTACCAGTGTATCGACCAAATCAACAACTGGATGTCACAAAATTTTCTTCAGCTGAACACAGATAAAACAGAAGTAATTCTATTTGGGGAAAAAAGATGAAAGACTCAGGATTACCACTATTCTTGACACAAAGAGGATTAAAACAAAAGATATGGTTAAAAATCTTGGTGTTTTCATTGACAGCGAGCTAAATTTTGACAGTCACATGAAAGCAATCACTAAAACGGCATTTTATCACCTAAAAAACATTTCCAAACTAAGAGGACTTATGTCAAAAAATGATCTGGAAAAACTTATACATGCCTTCATCTCTAGTAGGGTTGATTACTGCAATGGCCTCTTCACAGGCCTCCCAAAAAAGACCATCAAACGACTTCAGGTGATTCAAAATGCAGCGGCTAGGGTTCTCATGCGAACAAAAAGAACAGAGCACATTACTCCAATTGTAAGGTCCCTTCACTGGCTTCCAGTAAGCTATAGAATTGACTTTAAAGTATTGCTGCTGGTGTACAAATCTCTAAATGGTACAGGGCCCAATTACCTCTCTGATATGTTGCAGTGGCCTAACCCAATCAGATCTACCAGATTGCAGCAGCAAAATTTACTGGTAAAACCTGTTGTTAAAACAAAGTGTGGTGAGGCAGCTTTTAGCTACTATGCAGTACAGCTATGGAACCAACTCCCAGAGGACATCAAAAATGCTCCTGCTGTTGGCAGCTTCAAATCTAGGCTACGTTTACATTAGACCGTATCAGTCTCGTTTTCTTCGCGGATGCACTGTCCGTTTACATTAAACCGCCTGGAAACGCCGGGAAACGGGAATCCGCCAGCATCCACGTATTCAATCCAGATCGTGTCTGATCCGGTGCTGTGTAAACATTCAGAATACGTGCATACGCTGTGCTGAGCTCTATCTGGCGTCTCATTGGACAACGTCACTGTGACATCCACCTTCCTGATTCACTGGCGTTGGTCATGTGACGCGACTGCTGAAAAACGGCGCGGACTTCTGCCTTGTATCACCTTTCATTAAAGAATATAAAAGTATGAAAATACTGCAAATACTGATGCAAATACTGCCCATTGTGTAGTTATGATTGTCTTTAGGCTTGCCATCCTTCCACTTGCAAGTAGTAAGTGATGTGCGCTGGGATCACACACACAGCGGCTCAGTCCCGAATCACAGCTTGTTCACTTCACTCGCGTGCTCTGTGAGCTGCGCAAGGCTGGAGTGCGCACCCTCCAGAGGGCACTCGCTGTTCAGGGTGGAGTGATTTGGAGAGCAGGATGCCTGCGGAGCCGAGTGTATCTGTGTATTGGTATTGCTGTGTGCACGCAAATCGTGTATTGGTGTTGCTGTGTGCACACTAATCGTTTTAAAAACGTTAATCTGATGATCCGCTGATACGGTCTAATGTAAACATGGGCCTAGACTAAAGACCAAGCTGTTTTCAGATGCTTTCTGCTAACTGATTAATATTGTCATCTTTACATATTTTAAACTTTCTTAACTTTTACAGTCTCTGCATGTTTTAAACTTTACTTAACTTTTATTCTATTTTATTCTGCTGTTTTTTTAACTGAATTTTTACTTCATTTTATTATTTTATTTCTACTATTGTTTAATTCTTATTATTTTTCTTCCCCATTTATTTTATGTAATTTTATTTTCTATTGTTTACCGTTTTGCTTTTACTTCTGTAAAGGACATTGAACTGCCACTGTGTATGAAATGTGCTATATAAATAAACTTGCCTTGCCTTGCCTTGCCTTGCCTTAGGGTCGTTGTCTTGCTGCATGACCCACCTTCTCTTGAGATTCAGTTCATGGACAGATGTCCTGACAGTTTCCTTTAGAATTTGCTGGTATAATTCAGAATTTATTGTTCCATCAATGATGGTAAGCCATCCTGGCCCAGATACAGCAAAACAGGCCCAAACCATGATACTACCACCACCATGTTTCACAGATGGGATAAGGTTCTTATGCTGGAATGCAGTGTTTTTTTCCTTTCTACAAACATAATGCTTCTCATTTAAACCAAAAAGTTCTATTTTGGTCTCATCCATCCACAAAACATTTTTCCAATAGCCTTCTGGCTTCTCCACATGATCTTTAGCAAACTGCAGATGAGCAGCAATGTTCTTTTTGGAGAGCAGTGGCTTTCTCCTTGCAACCCTGCCATGCACACCACTGTTGTTCAGTGTTCTCCTGATGGTGGACTCATTAACATTAGCCAATGTGAGAGAGGCCTTCAATTGCTTAGAAATTACCCTGGGGTCCTTTGTGTCCTCACTGACTTTTACACTCCTTGCTCTTGGAGTGATATTTGTGGGTCGACCACTCCTGGGGAGGGTAACAATGGTCTTGGATTTCCTCCATTTGTACACAATCTATCTGACTGTGGATTGGTGGAGTCCAAACTCTTTAGAGATGGTTTTGTAACCTTTTCCAGCCTGATGAGCATCAACAATGCTTTTTCTGAGGTCCTCAGAAATCTCGTTTGTTCATGCCATGATACACTTCCACAAATGTGTTGTGAAGATCAGACTTAGATAGATCCCTGTTCTTTAAATGAGTAGCTGTTGGGGTTCACCCAGAAAGAGACCCTGGATTCCTTCGTGAACGCCTTTCCCTCAGGCCCGAGGTGGATGAATCAACAGCTCGAAAACAGACAAGGGAACACGTGAGAGTTGTTCACATGCCAGTTTATTCGCTCAGTCACTTCGTCAAAATGAAAACATTTTTGGAAGCGTCTTATAGTGTTTCTGTGTTTATGTTTTGTCTTCATGTGTGTGTGTGTGTAATGGGTCGATCTGACACTAAAACAGACCTTCAGACACTTCTCTGTTCAAAATACACATTCATAAACAAAATGTTCCCAAACAATGTCCAGCCGGACCTAAGGTCATTTCAAACTAAATTTTGACACAGAATAAGCTAAGAATTAATATTTCACTAAACTTACATATATCCTGATTTAACCTACTGATTCTGATTCATATTCTGATCATAATCTACATATAATAAAATTTGACCCAACAATCCCCCCCTTTAATACTAATCACAGTATTAACTAGATTTTAATTAGATTAGTGTTACACCCTAGCAGGACGATAATATACATTATTCTCTCTATGCAGAGGTTTGTGGGTAAGACTATTTATCATCTTATGCATTCTGTCCATCAAGCATCTCAAAATGCAAGGTCCCAGGAAAATAAACAAAAGAAAAATCACCACTACAGGGATGCACATAGAAAAAATAGCAGACCAATTAGACCAATTACCAAACAGTCTAGAAAACCACACCCACCCTGCCGTATCCCCATGTTCATCATGTTCTAGTTGTTGAGCAATCTGTCTCATTTGATGTACGGCTGCACCTATTTCACCATCTGGGTTATCATTAGTAGGAATAAAAGTGCAACAGCTGTCTCCGATCATAGCACAAACACCCCCCTTTTCTGCTAACAGAATATCAAGGGCCATACGATTTTGAGTAGTCATTAGACGCAGGGCGGTTAATTCAGTCCTAATACCATCGATAGCTTTAATGGTTTCATTAACAAAGCTGGCTAAGCGATAATGTGTTAATTCTACATTCTTCCATAGATCAGCTACACCAAAATGAGGAAACATTGATGTCCAAAACCTGTGCCACCTAGTAGTAAGATGATGTTCCAGGGGTGGAAAATTATGAATGACATCTCGTTTTGGGCGATGAGCAGAGAAAGGATGGATAGCAGTGATAGCGTTTTTGAGTTGTATGGGAGCGCAAATGCCTGACCACTTGGTGGGAAACGAAACAAGGAGATTACTATTACCGCAGTACCAGTACCAGTTTAATGCCAATTTAACACCAGGATAATTATTAGGGTGTGGTGGAACGCAATTAGGATGAGCCCTACATGTATTCTTGATATATCCTTGTCTCCCACTTGGAAGGGGTGTGTGTTTGCTGATGGTGGAAATGATATTGTACTATTGACCTTAGTACAAATTTCATGCAATTTATCGATAAGGGCTGCAGAATACTCATCCATATGTGTCTTCAAATCAGAGGTACCCAGAGCCGGAGTCCCTTTTCTCCAGGGGACAGGGAACGGTCGCCCAAAAATGATCTCGTAGGGGGAATAGCCGCCGAGACTAGGCTTCGATGTCATGCGAATTTCAGCCAGTGTGGCTGGCAATAGGTCTACCCAATTTTTGGAACCTGTGGTCTGCATAGCCTTAGTTAGTTTATCTTTCAATGTTCGATTAGTACGCTCTACGATACCAGAAGATTGAGGATGGTATGGAATGTGAAAGCGCCAGTTTAGTGAAAGATACTTACACAGATCTTGTGTGACCTTTGAGGCGAAAGGGGTACCTTTGTCTGAGTCTATGGCATCTGGAACCCCATAACGAGGTATTATTTCTTTTGCCAGCGTACGAGTCACTACCTTTGCATTCTCTCTAGAACACGGAAAGGCTTCTACCCATTTAGAGAATTTGTCCACAATCACCAGGAGATATTTAAACGGCCCACAGGGAGGCATGTGTGTGAAGTCGATTTGCCATTCTAGGAATGGAGATGTCGGTATGGGTAAACACTCGTGTTTCGCGACTGCTTTGGAGTGATTGTTCTGTGCGCAGACGAGGCATCTCTCGAGAATTGAATCCACCAAACTGTTTAGATTGGCTATACAGAAAAGTTTGTTCATGTCCCCCTTTACCCCCCTTCGTGCACGGTGTGTCACGCCATGAAATTCACGCACGAGGAAGGGAAGGCAATGTGATGGAAGACAAAGGCGGCCATCTTGGCTGTACCATAGGCCATCAGAGGTGACATAAGCATCTTGTAGCTGCCAAAAGGCAGAATCATTTGGAGAAGCTGAAGCCTGTAAAGAGATATGGTCTAAATCTGGGATCAGACTACTAGCAAGACAAGATGTATTACATGATGAAGGGTCTAGACCAGGAGACATGACACCAGAAGCAGCAGCAAGTTTTGCTGTTCGATCAGCAAGAGAATTACCCATGCGTTCAGGGGTGTTTCCTGAGGCATGCGCTTTAGTCTTAACTATGGCGAGTGACCTAGGGAGATGACAAGAATCAATAAGGTTTTGTACTAAGGTTGAGTGTGAAATGGGCTTCCCATCTGCGACGTGGAAGCCCCGTGACTGCCAAATCTTCCCAAAATCATGAGCCACCCCAAAGGCATAACGAGAGTCTGTGTAGATTGTGATGTCCTTGCCCTGAGACAAAATACAAGCACGCATTAGTGCATACAATTCGGCTGCCTGAGCGGAAGAGAACGGGAGAGCATAGGCCTCGTGTACAATGTCAGGCAGGGAACACACAGAATAGCCACAGAGGAAAACACCATCTGAAGGTTTAGAACAAGAGCCATCAACAAAGATTACTTCCCCCGTCTCCAGAGGGCTGGAGGAAAGATCAGGCCTGATACTGGTAGTATGCAAGATTTCAGATAGACAATCATGATCGGTGTCCTCTAAGGTGTCGCCCTGAGAGTTAAGAAGGCGTGCGAGAGCGTGACCTACAGTATTAGAGGATGTGGCACGAATTTCGAGATTGTCAGTAAAAAAGAGAATGGTTTCATATCCGGAGCGTTGCTGCGCAGTCATATGTTGAGTCTGTAAATTTTGCAATACCTGTTTAACTTGATGTGACGAGTGCAAGATCAGTGGGTGAGACAAAACCAATTTCTCTGCATCTGAAACCATCATAGCACAGGCGGTGACAGCTCTTAGACACGCAGGCAAGCCTTGAGCAACAGTGTCTAATGTTTTAGATAAGAATGCACACGGACGAATCCCCCCTCCATGCTCCTGAGCCAAAACACCAGACGCCATACCTTGCTGTTCACAGGCGTAGAGATGAAAGGGCTTTGAGTAGTCAGGTAAACCCAGAGCTGGGGCGGAGCAGAGAGCGCTTTTGAGGGAGTGATAAGCGTTAATCATAGTTTCAGTCCAGGTCAAAGGATGTCGCTGTGGGTCTTGATGAGAGATTGCAGAACAGAGAATCTTGTCATATGAGGAGCAGTCAGGGATCCATTGTCTACAATAATTGATAAGACCCAGAAAAGACATGAGGGCATGCTTAGTGGCAGGGCGTTTTGTGTCTAGAATCGCCTGCACCTGATCAGCTGACAGCTTACGACAACCTTGTGAAAGTTCAAAGCCCAGATACTTAACAGTGTCCTTGCAGAACTGGAGCTTGGTTCTGGAAACCTTGAAACCCTTTTTCGCCAGATGTTGGAGCAGGCGCAATGATGCGTCTTGGCAGATTTCCGGTGACTCAGCGGATATCAGAAGATCATCGGCGTAGGTCAGGATCACAGATCCCTGGGGGAGGGAGAGGTCACAAAGTGCGTTACGAATTACAGCTGAAAACACAGCTGGAGAATCAATAAAACCTTGTGGTAGGCGTGTCCAAGTATACTGCTTCCGTCTGTGCGTGAACGCAAACAAAGGCTGTGTGTTTTTTCCAACTGGAACGCTGAAAAAAGCAGAGCAGAGATCAATGACGGAGAAACAGCAATGATCAGCAGGAATTTGTGATATTACAGAGGAAACGTCAGGTACAATGGGTGCTACAGGAACAATCAGTTCATTAATCTTACGCAAGTCCTGCGTAAAACGCCAGGTACCGTCCGGCTTGGGCACGGGGTTGACAGGTGTATTGTACGGGCTAGTACACTCTCTCACCACGCCTTGTTCAAGGAGAGACTGTAAGATGACATCAATCCCTTTGACTTTATCCTCAGAGAGAGGATACTGGTTAACATAAACAGGGAGCAGATGTTTCAGCTTAGCTTCATAAGGAACACAATGAACTAGGCCTACCTCATCCTTCTGTTCAGCCCAAAGAGAGGAGGGAATTTCAGCCAAAACCGTAGAAGGGTCAGCAGAGGGAATAACAGGGTTTACAGAAGTCATGCAAACAGCAGAGATATTTGGTACAGTCACATGTGAAGAAAGATAAGATAAAGCAGGAGGCAGCGAGTCAGGAGTGCAAATAGTCATCTTGGATCCCTGAAATGAAATGGATAAATGTAACAGACTCATTAGATCCCGTCCCATTAAGTTAAAAGGACACTGTGCCATCAACACAAAAGAGTGATGTTTACGAAGTGCTGGGTCAGCGGGACAGGTTACCAGTAACGGAGGAGTGCAAGGGGAAGAAAAAGGGACCCCATCAATTCCCACAGAGCGAACGGTTTTGCTAGACATCGGACCCTCGTATGACTTTCCCACCAAGGACATTGTAGCACCAGTGTCAATTAAGAAAGGGAGCACCTTTCCATTCACAGCTAATTCTACAACAGGCAAATCACTAGCTAAATAAGAGTCGAAAGAACAATGTAGCATCATGGGGTCACAGCTCTGTAGGCAGCTCTATGCTCGATATGGGCCCACGCTTGCCGTAGGCAAAGCAAGAGGAGGAGGGGGAGGAGAAGGAAGAGACACACCACGCTGAAGATTAGAAGAAGAAGAAGAAGCAGCTCTTTGCCGTGCCCTGTCTTCATCTGCTCGTTTCTTTCTACACTCGCGCTTCCAATGTCCTTCTTTACCACAATAATAGCACAATCTATCACCAGGGAATCCCTTATTCCCCGCCCTGCCTTGTGGATCACCCCAATTCTGTTGTGAGTAACCACTAGCAACGGAAAGACAGGCCACCTGCTTAGTATCCAAAAGATCATCTCCCTCCAAAACTCTAATCTTCTCCCCTAGAGCTCTCACTATCATATTACTCCGGTCACTCAAATGATGTTTCAAAACCTTCTGTACATCAGGACGACAATTATTCAGAAATGTCGAAATAAAGAGAGGATTGCTTTGCTGCTGGTTCAGTGGCATATTTCCCAAACAAGTCCATGTCTCGCTAAAGCGTGTCAAAAACTTGGAAGTGAGTTCAGCCTTCTCCTGTTTACAATTAGTAACCTGTGAAAGATCACGGCTAGCCTGTCTTCGTGAGAGCAGATAACGCGTCAATTGGTCCCTTAATTCTGTCATGGCTCTATCAGTCTCTTTCCAGTAAAACTTCATTACATGTTTAGTCATGGTCTGACCGTTTTCTTCCACCTTCATCTCAGTTACTTCATATTCATCATTCTCGGGCTTTAAGCAAGGTACGGCGGCTAGCAATGCATTTTCATCATATCTATCACTGAGAACAGCATGCATGATAAAACGATAATCTGCACCAACCATTTGTTTGTGCCTGCACATTCTTACGAGCATGTCTACAAAGTTGATTGGGTTGTTTATCAAAGGCAACAACTTGATAATATCTTTTAATTCTGATGCCGAAGGCGGATTGATCTTAAATCCTCTTCCTCTTCGCGCCCACACACAAGCTGTGTTTATTTCATTGTCAGAATCCGTATTAGATTCGTTCATCTCGTTTCTTCTGCTCATTACAGTTTTTCTTCTAGTGCCTGTGTTATGAGATACGCTAGGAACGTTATCAGCGGGACATGAAGGGTTCGCCGGTGTATCTACAGGAATGTTTCTTGCTTCCTCAGATATCAGCGGGGGAGCAGAGGCTATGGATCTAAATAAAGCAGGTTTCACCTCTGCATTACGCTTAGGATGTGGTATTGAATTCTTTTGTTCTTTCGTCTCTTTAATTCCATGAAAATTATCCCAAATTGGCTTCATTTTAATCCACTCTAAATAACCTTTGGTCATGTAATCATAATCCCATTCTGGGTTGCCAAATCCTTCATATATCTGTTTATGTGCCAAAACGAGATACTCTGGTCTAAAAGTCCCTGCACGAGGATAAATTAACAGAGACTGAAATTGTTTCCCAGACCAATCGGCTAAAAGGTCCAACCAAGGAGCAGTATAGAGTCCCAAATCACATCGATTCATCCAATCCCGTGGAGTGTCTTCAGAATCGGGTCTGAGTACCTCTTTACTACAACTACACCCCATGGCTGCACGAAGGAATCAAAGATTAAAAGCGCGCTCTTCTCGTGACAGCTCTCCCCCGTGGAGTGTCTTCACGAGGCTCACTGTCCCGTAAACAAATTACGAGGTTTACCAGTCCAATCCCATGGCTCTACCAGCCCCGTCTCGTCCCGTAAACAAGAGTCTAAAAGGTCTAATCTAATCTCTAAAAAGTCTACGAGGTTCCTTACGTCCCGTGCCTCTACACGAGGTTTACCAACCTGAATTATGGGTCTCTTTTTTTTTTTTGAAATTACTACCAACCAGGCGGTCAACCAATCAATAACCAATCAAATTATAAATTAAAATAATTTACTCACCTGGTTGGCAGTACTGCACTTCTGACACCAAATTGTTGGGGTTCACCCAGAAAGAGACCCTGGATTCCTTCATGAACGCCTTTCCCTCAGGCCCGAGGTGGACGAATCAACAGCTCGAAAACAGACAAGGGAACACGTGAGAGTTGTTCACATGCCAGTTTATTTGCTCAGTCACTTCATCAAAATGAAAACATTTTTGGAAGCGTCTTATAGTGTTTCTGTGTTTATGTTTTGTCTTCATGTGTGTGTGTGTGTGTAATGGGTCGATCTGACACTAAAACAGACCTTCAGACACTTCTCTGTTCAAAATACACATTCATAAACAAAATGTTCCCAAACAATGTCCAGCCGGACCTAAGGTCATTTCAAACTAAATTTTGACACAGAATAAGCTAAGAATTAATATTTCACTAAACTTACATATATCCTGATTTAACCTACTGATTCTGATTCATATTCTGATCATAATCTACATATAATAAAATTTGACCCAACAGTAGCCTTAACCAAAGTGTGTAGTCCGCTACACATCACAACAAATTATACAAATTACTGACACTTTGGTAACATTATCATAAGCCTCCAGCTTTACATAACCAGCTACTCTGTGGGATAACACACCAATCTGTATGTAAGTTAGCTTATGCCATTGAACTGTTACAATTTTACCTCAGCTGGATTTCTGTTACAGCAGCGCTACATCTTGCAACAACTTCAGCTGACTGACTGGCGCTACACTGAGCTTTCTCCTGCTAGCATTGGCCGCAGTGGGCTATGGTTTATTAAGTCAACCACTACATCTCAATACAGTGACAAGTAATTTTGTCATATACAACATCGCAAAATGTAGCTTACACATTTAAAGGCTAAATAACAGATGGCAAACAATGTTACTTAGGCCTACAAGAAAAGAGCGGTCCAAGAGTGGATGAAGCAATCTGTCAAAGCTGAATGAATGACTTTAGTTTAGGCAAAGAATCTAGCGCTCTGCTAAAAAGTTGTTCCTCGGCTCCACCAATCAAAATTGGTGAGCTCCTGCTCAGGAAAGGCTATCACCAGAGATGTTCTCGGGCAGATCCAGGAAAATAGGAAGGGGGAGAGGGCATCAACCTACTAAGGTCAGGGGGCCAGGGGGCCACCAGAGGCCCTTGGAAGCTCTGCAGTTTTTAAATCCCTGGAGATGCATTTTGAGCTGTCAAAGATGTGTTGTAAATAAAATCTCTTTAAGAAAATTACCATATCAAAATATGTTTTAAAAGTAAGAACTTTCAAAATCATTTTATTAGTCACTGAAATTGTCACTGATATTGTGAGAGTTGCAAGTATATGCATAGAACATAATTACAACTGATATATTTATGAAAGTTGCATTGTCATATAAAGCATTACCACATGACACACTACAGTGTACAACCCCAATTCCAAAAAAGTTGGGACACTGTATAAAGCATAAATAAAAACAGAATGTGAAGATTTGCAAATCATGGAAACCCTATATTTAATTGAAAATAGCATGAAAACAACATATCAAATGTTGAAATTGAGAAATTTTTCTTGTTTTTTGATAAATATATGCTCATTTTGAATTTGATGTCAGCAACATCTCATCTCATTATCTCTAGCCACTTTATCCTGTTCTACAGGGTCGCAGGCAAGCTGGAGCCTATCCCAGCTGACTACAGGCAAAAGGCAGGGTACACCCTGGACAAGTTGCCAGGTCATCACAGGGTTGACACATACCGGTAGACACAGACAACCATTCACACCTACAGTCAATTTAGAGTCACCAGTTAACCTAACCTGCATGTCTTTGGACTGTGGGGGAAACCAGAGCACCCAGAGGAAACCCACGCGGACACCATGCAAACTCCGCACAGAAAGGCCCTCGCTGGCCATGGGGCTCAAACCCAGACCTTCTTGCTGTGAGGCGACAGCACTAACCACTACACCACTGTGCCACTATGTCAGCAACACATTTCAGAAAAGTTGGGACAGGGGCAATAGACTGAAAAAGTTGTGTAATGCTTAAAAAAAAAACCTCACTTGGTTAATTGGCAATAGGTCAGTAACATGACTGGGTATAAAAAGAGCATCCCAGAGAGGCTGAGTCTCTCAGAAGTAAAGATGGGGCGGGGTTCACTGCTCTGTGAAAGACTGTGTGGGCAAACAGTGCAACAATTTAAGAATAACATTCCTCAATGTAAAATCTCAAAGAATTTGGGGATCACATCATCTATGGTACATAATATGATTAAAAGATTCAGAGAATCTGGAGAAATCTCTGTATGCAAGAGACAAGGCTGAAACTTATGGCCCTTTTCCACTACCCTTTTTCAGCTCACTTCAGCTCGCTTCTGCTCACTTCAGCCCGACACGGCTCGCGTTTCGACTATCTCAGAGCAGCACGACTCAGCTCACTTCAGCCCTGCTTAGCACCCAAAACTCGCATGGTTTTGGAGTAGGGCTGAAGCGAGCCAAACTGAGCCAAGTGGGGCTAGGGGCGTGAGCAGACACTCCCCTGTGCACTGATTGGTGAGGAGGAGTGTCCTCACATGCCCACACACGCCCCGCGAGCACGCTGGGATCTGTAAACACCGTAAACCCGGAAGAAGAATAATTACGAATTACGAGAATTTCTGAAGCCTTATGCGCCTCGCCTCACCTATACGCTCTTGCCAGTATCTGTTGGCGTTGTCGGTGACAACAAGCCACAGCACCAAGACCAGCAACACTAACGACTCCATGTCCTCCATGTTTATTGTTTACTATCTGGGTCGTGAGACTACCGCTTAAAAGATCACTGATGTCACTGTTTGCGCCGCCTAACGATATCACGTGATGTCCACCCACTTTCGCTAACTCCACCCAATATGTCCACCCACTTCCAGCCAGCACGGTTCAGCGCGGTTGTAGTTGAAATGCAACTCCAACAGCCCCACTCAGCTCAACTCAGCCCAACTCAGCACAGCACGGCTCAGCCCAACTCAGCCGCGTTTGTAGTGGAAAAGCGGCAATACATTGGATGCTTGTGATCTTCAGGCCCTCAGGAGACCCTGCATTAAAAGCAGACATGTGTCTGTAGTGGAAATCACTGTATGGGCTCAGGAACACTTCAGAAAACCATCGTCTGTGAAAACAGTTCATTACTGCATCCGCAAATGCAAGTTAAAACCAGATATAAACAATATCCAGAAACACCACCACCTTCTCTGGGCAGGTTAGCTCTTTTATGATGGACTGAGGCAAAGTGGAAAATTGTCCTGAGGCCTGACAACTCAAAAGTAGAAATTCTTTTGAGAAATCATGGACACCATGTCCTCCAGGCTAAAGAGGAGAGGAACCATCTGGCTTATTATCAGCGCACAGTTCACAAGCTAGCATCTGTGATGATATCAGAGTTCATTAGTGCACATGACATGGGTAGCTTGTACATATGTATGCTACCATCCAGACAAAATCTTTTTCAGGGATGGCCTTACTTCTTTCAGCAAGACAATGCCAAACCGCTTTCTGCACATATTAAAACTGCATCGCTCCGTAGTAAGAGTTTAGGTGCTAAACCCAGGGTTCCTACGCAGTATGGAAAAGTATGGAATTTGATTTTAGTATTTTCCAGGTCTGGAAAAGTATGTAAAATGGAAATTAGGGTATGGAGAAATATTTGTGTTTCCAGACCTTTGCGGCTACATAGTAAAATGAAGTTCAACATTCCGACATTCAGTTGAATTTTGCCAAAGAAATGTGTTGAAATGCGGAGGGAGGGAAACGGGTGTTCTGTTGTACTGGCATGCACTCCGCCACACCCCCTGAACCTGCTTGCTTCTTGCAAGACTTTGGAGAAGACGCAGGAAAACCCCCTGCTACAAAACGCCTTTTGAACACGCGTGAACACACATTATAGCTCCAGTCAGTGTAAAAATGCTTATGGCTTATTTGGCAGTGTTGCCAGAATTTGCTAGAAAAATAAGGCACATGGACCCTGAAAACAAACCACCCAAGACAAAAAAAAACTGCCAACAAAAATATGAAGGCTGTGTACGCAAACATACATATAAACTGAACAATGCTGTTATTACATTATTATTATAATTACATTACACAGAGATGCCTACTAGTACGGATTGGCCGTATTTTGTACGGAAAAGTTACGTAAATACGATGTTACGGCAAACAGTGTTATTCTGTACGGAATTATTATAAAGTCTTAAATTCTAGTGAGTTGTTTTTAAATGTCCAAGCGACTTTTTCAATCCATGCGCGATTCACGGCTATTTATTTTTATGACAACCACACATGCTGTGTGTGACATGCGCAGATTCCGCACATTTGTTCGCGCTATTTTCGATACGGTAGAATGGCCGTGCATTACACCCAGTCAAAAGGGCAATGGATACGCGCACTGCAAACTGTGTAGAACTGACATTAACATCACTCATGGTGGTCGCGATGACTGCACGCGGCATGTCAACTACAAAAAACATATGGAGTATGCTGAAATGGCGAGTCAGGCGGAAAGTAAATCTGGGGGTATCCAGCAGTTTTTTACGAAATCTGTGGATGAAAAGACACGGAACGTGACACGTGCTGAAGCGGTGATGGTTGTCCCGTGCTTGGAGTTGAACTTGCCAATTAGTGCCATGAAAAGTGAGTTAAACTTATTCAGTTTCTTTTTACATGTATAATTTTTATTCACTGAAATATCAAACACTGGCTGTACTTTTTTAATTCAAAGTCTTTTCAGTGTTGCAAGTGCAAATGTACATGTAGTATGATCAAAAACAGAATTTTATGATTAGTGCTGTTGGGATTGTGGCAAAAAATTGATCGAATTCTACTGTTTTAAAGACAATTATAAATGTCATTTTATTCAATGTCTCTTCTGAAGCATTATGCTGTGTTAGGACTTGGACTGTTTTGGCCTCTAGAGGCCGCTGTTATTTCCTTTTCATGTCGTGTTTATTTTGGCCTCTAGAGGCCGCCACTGTTCCTGTGTTTTGTGTTTGTGTTAATTGCCTAATTATCTTCACCTGTGTCCTTAATTAGTTTGTCTATTTATACCCCTGAGTTCAGTCCTCTTGTCACGGAGTCTTTGTGCTGTTATGTTTATCTCCAGTTTCCTTTGTACTGTGTTTTTTGATCTTCTTAGCTTTTGTATTTTTGCACTTTGCTTTTCTTTTGGATTATACTCTTTGGTTTTTTTTTGTCTTTTGTTTTGCCCTGTATATAGTGTATATAGTTTAAATAAACCTTTTGATTCTTTTTCTACTTCCGCCTCACGCCTCTGCATTTGAGTCATCCCCCTGGTGGCCTAGTGGGGGTTTGCTGGATTATCACACCAACGAACCAGGTTCGAATCCCAGCAAAACCCTAACAGAAAGACTCCGTCATGACCGACTCAGCAGAGGCTGCTTCAACTGTCTACCCGGCCAACCTTCAGGGAATTATGGCAGCTTTGACACGCTTCGGAGCGACCATGGACGCTCATGGACGTACGCTCACCAGCCAACGTGAGGCCCTCGCTCGCCACGAGGAACTGCTTCAGCAAATTGGGAAAACCCTGGCACAGCTGACATCTCTGCCTGCATCTCCTGCTCCTGATCCAGTTCCTGCTCCTGATCCAGCTCCCACTCCTGCTCCAGTGCCTCCTGCAATGCTGCCTTCTTCATCTCGCGAACCCAGCCTTCCTGCACCACAGAGGTATGACGGCAAGCACAGTGAGTGCCGAGAGTTCCTTACCCAGTGTCAACTCACCTTTGAGCTTCAGCCTACCACCTACACTACGGATCGCCGCAAGATTGCCTTTGTGATCACCTTATTAGCTGGTAAGGCGCGAGCCTGGGCTACTGCTATCTGGCAAAGACAGGGACCTGAGTGCTTTGATTTCCAGCTGTTTTCTGAAGAGATGCTTCGGGTCTTCGATCAGGCAGACATCAGTACCGACGCAGCCCGAAAGCTCATGTCCATCCGGCAAGGAGGAAGCGTCGCAGATTACGCCATCTCGTTCCGAACACTCGCAGCAGTAAGTGGATGGAACGAGACTGCCCTGGTGTCAGCCTTCCACCATGGTCTGTCTGACCCCATCAAGGACGGTCTGGCCTCTATTGGATGCCCAAGTGACCTCGAAACCCTCATCTCACATGCTATTCGTCTGGACAACAGGATGAGAGAACGCCACCAAGCCTTGAGCCCCCCCAGCCTCCCTACCTCTACCTGGAGACCGTCTACCTCCTTCAGTGACTGTCCAGAACCCATGCAAGTGGGTCGTACTCGCCTCTCCGCATCTGAGAGGGAGCGCAGAAGGAGGGACAAGTGCTGCATCTACTGTGGCAAGCCTGGTCACTTCCGAGCATCATGTCCCGAACTCTTGGGAAAAGGACCGCCCCGTCCAGCCGAGGGAGGGTTGTGACGGGGCCTACCCTCTCTCCCGGACTCCCTGGCCAAGGAATCTACATCCCGGTCTCCATCTCCTGGGGTGAGTCTGTCCACTCTTGTCAAGCTTTGATAGACTCAGGGGCGGCTGGGAACTTTATGGATATTCACTTCGCCCAAAGCATCAATATACCTACTGCACCTCTTGAAGTCCCTCTGTCTGTGTCTGCCCTCGATGGCCAAGCGTTAGGTGATGGAAGAGTCACTCAAGTTACTTCTCCAGTCTTCCTCCAGTCTCAAGGTCACAAGGAAGAAATATCCCTGCACCTGATTCCTTCACCTGAGTTCCCAGTTATTCTAGGCCTTCCTTGACTTACTCGCCACAACCCTCGCATAGACTGGGTAACAAGCCAGGTTGTGGAATGGGGCCCTGCATGCCATGCCTCTTGTCTGCTCTCTAGCTCTCCTGTGTCTCCTGCCGAGCCCCCTGATCTCACCGAGTTATCTCAAGTTCCCACAGAGTACTGGGATCTCAAGGAGGTATTCAGCAAGAGCAGGGCCGCCGTTCTTCCTCCGCACCGGGCCTACGACTGTGCCATCGACTTGCTCCCTGGGACTACCCCTCCTCGTGGCAGACTGTTTTCACTCTCTCAGCCAGAACGCAAGGCCATGGAGGAATACCTCAAAGATGCCCTGGTCTCTGGGTTTATTCGACCCTCCACTTCACCTGCTGGAGCCGGCTTCTTCTTTGTCGGCAAGAAGGATGGGGGGCTCCGACCATGTATTGATTACAGGGGCCTGAATAAGATCACTGTGCGCAACCGATATCCCCTTCCGCTGATGTCCACAGCTTTCGACCTGCTCCAAGGCGCCACCGTCTTCACCAAGTTGGACCTACGGAACGCATACCACCTCATCCGTATCCGACAGGGAGACGAGTGGAAGACTGCCTTTAACACCCCGTCTGGGCACTACGAATACCAGGTGATGCCCTTCGGACTCACCAACGCACCAGCTGTTTTTCAGGCCCTAATCAACGACGTCTTAAGGGACATGATTAACCTATACGTTTTTGTCTACCTCGACGACATCCTTATCTTTTCCAAGACCGTGCAGGAGCACCGCCACCATGTCTGCCAGGTTCTCCAGAGGCTGCTACAGAACAATCTGTTCGCCAAGGCCCAGAAATGCGAATTTCATGTTCCCGAGGTCTCCTTTCTGGGATTTATTGTACGGACAGGCCAACTCCAAATGGACCCTGCCAAGACCCTGGCCGTCCGGGATTGGCCTACTCCCAAGTCCGTTAAGGAGGTTCAGCGGTTCTTAGGATTCGCTAACTTCTACCGCAAGTTCATCAGGAACTTCAGTTCTGTGGCAGCACCCATGTCTGACCTCACCAAAGGGACAGGTGGATCTTATGGCTGGTCTCCTCAGGCAGAAAAGGCGTTCAAAGACCTCAAGGACCGCTTCTGCACGGCACCCATTCTGGTTCTCCCGGACACCTCCCAACCATTCATCGTGGAGGTGGACGCCTCGGACAGTGGTGTCGGCGCGGTGCTCTCTCAACGTTCGGAAGGAAAGCTGCACCCCTGCGCTTACTTCTCCCACCGCCTGAGTCCTGCTGAGTCCCGGTACGATGTGGGGGATCGAGAACTGCTAGCGGTCAAACTGGCCCTTGAGGAGTGGAGGCACTGGCTGGAGGGAGCACAACATCCATTCCTGGTTTGGACTGACCACAAGAACCTGGAGTACCTCCAGCAAGCCAAGAGACTGAACCCTCGACAGGCTAGGTGGGCCCTGTTTTTCAGTCGGTTTGACTTCACCCTCTCATACCGCCCCGGCTCCAAGAACACCAAACCTGACGCACTGTCCAGACTGTTCTCTGCCACTAACAGGGAGAATGAAGTCCCCTCTGCTCTTGAAACTGCGAAACTTTTGTTTAATCATGTCTTCCGAGTCTTTGGTCTTCCACAGGACATCGTCTCAGACCGAGGGCCCCAGTTCTCCTCCCGAGTGTGGCACGGGTTCTGCAAGGTCATCGGAGCCACTGCCAGCCTCTCCTCTGGGTTTCATCCACAGTCCAATGGTCAGACGGAGAGGCTCAACCAGGACCTGGAAACCACCCTGCGAGGCCTGGCTATGGATAACCCGACATCGTGGAGCACCTGGCTGCCATGGGCGGAGTACGCCCACAACACCCTGCAGTCATCGGCCACCAAGCTGTCGCCATTCCAGTGCCAATTCGGGTTCCAGCCACCTCTGTTCCCGGACCAGGAGGAGGACGCGGGGGTGCCCTCGGTCAACCAATATGTGAGACGGTGTCGCAAGACCTGGAGCAAGGTCAGGAAGACCCTCATACAGACCTCCAGAACCAACCAGACTCAGGCCAACCGCCATAGAAGACCTGCACACGCTTTCCGCCCTGGGCAGCGTGTTTGGCTGTCCACTAAGGACCTTCCACTGCGGGTGGAGAACCGCAAGCTTGCTCCTCGCTACATTGGCCCCTTCAAGGTGGTGCGCAGGGTGAACCCTGTCTCCTACCGGCTCCAGTTGCCCCGGACTCTGAGGATCAACCCCACTTTCCATGTTTCCCTGTTACGGCCCGTACTGACATCTACGTATGCCCCTGCCCCTAGGAACCCCCCACCCCCCCGCATCTTCCAGGGGCAGACTGTGTTCACTGTGAATCGCCTGCTTGACTCCCGCCGGGTCCGTGGCGGCTTGCAATATCTGGTGGACTGGGAGGGCTATGGTCCTGAGGAGCGCTGCTGGGTTCCTGCTCGGGATGTCCTAGATAAAGAACTGTGTCGGGACTTCCATTCGGCCCATCCGGATCGCCCTGGGAACGTCAGGAGACGCTCCTAGAGGAGGGGGTCCTGTTAGGACTTGGACTGTTTTGGCCTCTAGAGGCCGCTGTTATTTCCTTTTCATGTCGTGTTTATTTTGGCCTCTAGAGGCCGCCACTGTTCCTGTGTTTTGTGTTTGTGTTAATTGCCTAATTATCTTCACCTGTGTCCTTAATTAGTTTGTCTATTTATACCCCTGAGTTCAGTCCTCTTGTCACGGAGTCTTTGTGCTGTTATGTTTATCTCCAGTTTCCTTTGTACTGTGTTTTTTGATCTTCTTAGCTTTTGTATTTTTGCACTTTGCTTTTCTTTTGGATTATACTCTTTGGTTTTTTTTTGTCTTTTGTTTTGCCCTGTATATAGTGTATATAGTTTAAATAAACCTTTTGATTCTTTTTCTACTTCCGCCTCACGCCTCTGCATTTGAGTCATCCCCCTGGTGGCCTAGTGGGGGTTTGCTGGATTATCACACCAACGAACCAGGTTCGAATCCCAGCAAAACCCTAACATGCTGAAGTATTTATATATTGGGACATTAAGATAACAATGTCGGACTCTCTTTTTTTTATTTTATTAGAATCCGTAAACAGGTAGAACATTTTGCCAGGCAATATAATATAATACTTTTGAGGAGTTACATTCAATACCAATGATTGGTAGTCAACCGTAATGTCTGCAAACAGGGAACACTATTGTATTTATAAAAATGTGATGTATTGTATGGTATGCTCTAGAAATTTGTTGAGTGGAAATTCAGTTGAGATGGCTGCTCGTGTTTTGTTTATTCAATTCACACAAAACAGTTCTTTTTAATAATTTAAATGTTAAACATATTGGTATATACACCTCTTTTATAATGGAAATGCGCATAAATTAATGTTACTGAAAGTCATTCCAAAATACTGAAAAATGTTTTCAAGAATACTGAAATTCAAAATTTGGGGTAGACATCTCTGATTACATTTAGTTGTCGCTTTTATCCAAAGCCGCTTACAGTTATTACAGGGTACAACATGGTTACAACCTGGAGCAATGTGGGGTTAAATGCCTTGCTCAAGGGCACTGCAGCCATTACATACTGGTTAGGGTGGCCACGTCTCGGCCACGTCTGCCATCTCTTGGTATGTGGACAAAATGTGATCTACAGTGGAACTAACACAGGACCTTCATAAAACACAATAGTAAATACAAAAAATGCCATAATGACTGTTTTCAAATTAGAAGCTTCAGTAAACTTCTGTGTGTGCACAACATACAGGGTGTCCCGAAAAAATGTATACACACTTTGAATCATTGTGAAGTAGGTGTTTATTAAAATTCATTTCATTTTCAAGGTGTAATAGAATTTACAGACATCACTTTATTGTTTTATCACTGCCTCTAACTGATGTTTATAGTCTACGCTATGAGACCTGCAACAGTCACTGAAAGTGAATGTCCAAAAATACCAAGAGAATTGAATGTGATTTGCATTGTCAGCAGTGACTGGACCAGAATGGATGTCAGTTTGAGAACAGGCGGTGACTAAATAATAAAATGTCTGTAAATTCTATTACTCTTTGAAAATTACATGGATTTTAATAAACACATACAGTACTTTACAGTGATTAAAAGCGTGTATATATTTTTTTTCGGGACATCCTGTATGTGCTTGACATCTTCACACACCTGTGTTTTAACGTCTTGAAGTGTGCATCAGATACGTGTGTGTCAGAGTGGCATCCTGTATTTTGTGTAATGTGTATTATTTATGACAAAAACAGGGCACTGATACAAATTTTAGGCCAAGCTAAATATGGTATGCATTTTGGTGGTATGTCATAATGTGAGTACCTGTTTGATTTTCAAGTAATTCTTTTAGTAGTTGTTTGTTCGCTGAAGTCTCCAAACCTGAGAATTTGAGTATGGAAAAAGTCTGGAATTTTAAATTTGAAAATGTGTAGGAACCCTGTAAACCGGCCTGCCTGCAGTCCAGACCTGCCTCCTATTTGAAACATGTGGTGCATGATGAAGCACAAAATATAACAAAGGAGACCCTGAACTGTTGAGCAACTGAAGTTGTATATCAGGCAAGAATGGGACAACATTTCTCTTTCAAAACTACAGCAATTGGTCTCCTCAGTTCCCAAACATTTACAAAGTGTTGTTAAAAGTAAAGGAGATGCAACACAGTGGTAAACATGCCCCTGTCCCAACATTTTTGAAACGTGTTGCTGACATCAAATTCAAAACGAGCATATATTTTTCAAAAAACAGTAAAATTTCTCAGCTTCAGCATTTGATATGTTGTCTTTGTACTATTTTCATTGGAATATAGGGTTTCCAAGATTTGCAAATCTTCACATTCTGTTTTTATTTATGTTTTACACAGTGTGCCAACTTTTTTTGGAATTGGGGTTGTAGTACACTGACCACAAAACACCTTATATCAATAAATTATTACTATTTTAGCAACTGCAATCTGAGATCCTGCATATACTTGTATTGTACATATGACAGTGAATATACCCAGGTAAACTGAGGTAATGTAAGTGGCCACTTAAGACAGAGTTGCATGTCTATAATACAAAATCAGTAACTGCAATCTGAGCTCCTGAGTCTAATAGACAGAGATAATTATACATTGATTGTGTGAGTTGCATGTGAAAAAGTCCGATAATAAGTCCTAGCTCCCAAGACTCGGGATTTCAAGCAGATTTTCTTCAGAGTCGTTGCAAAAATCAACATTTCTCACAGACTTATCCAGCCACTGTCGTAAAAATCAAAGTGAGGCTCACCCCCAAAACGGCATGTGTACCATGTACACACACACAGGGTATACTAAGTACAGGGATACCCTATTGATGAATACAAGCAGTAGCCTGACAGCTGACAATGTGTGTGTACACAGTAAGCCTACTGCAGCATCTTATCATTTTGGCTTGTGAACATGCGTGTTAACGATACCATAAACATTAAAGGATGGTGCACACCTTTTACATGTAGTCTACAGTACAGTCCAAGAATACAATATGTTATGTCAATGCATGAAGTTCCTGCGCCCTCTTAAAATCTAACAGGACTCGCCCAGCTTGCTTTTCACTGCATTCAGGTCATGAGTGAAAAAACCAAAGCTTGGACCTACTATTAAATATAAATTTATACCACAAACTCTTCAGCTCAATCCTAGATAATTTATTTTATTTTTTAAACCTTATTAATTAAATTTTTTAAAAGGGTGGGCATATCTTGGTATCTACAATACTAAAACTTATTTTGACTGGGGTGCGTGCACCAGGTTTGCCCCCATAAATCTGCGCTAGTGTTCTAGAACATCTCTGCTATTGGCCTGAGCCTGTCTTAAAATGATCCACAAAACAATGTATGAGGCATCTGCTGAAATCTGGTAGATGTTTTGGTCGGGGGGTTTCTGTCTTTTTTTTTTTTTCCCAGGTCTGTCGGTCATGGTTAAAAACGGGGACATTTCTGGGGACAGCTCCAGCCTGGGACAAGCCACCAAAAATGGGGACTGTCCCTGGAAAACGGGGATGTCTGGTTGCCTTAATTTACTACAGCATGTTTGAGTTTATTATTAATAATAATTTGTTTAAATGAACATTTAACCATTTAAACCTAACTTATACTAAACTGTTTAAAATTATCCAGCTTATAGTGTACAAAAAGATTTACATGTATGTTTTGCAGTTTAAATTGTACTTTATGATACTTTAAAGATAAACAAAGAATAATTGTGTGATTAAAAAATAACCGATCCAAAGTGATATTTCTCAAATACATGCAGTATAACTGGCATAGCATCTGCATCACTTTACCTGATCTCGGTACAGAGTTATCACCCAACAGTCACACCTTCTTTTCAGCATCATTAAAACAAACAAAATGAACATGACTAGAAAATTGAAACAATTCTGTCTCCCTTTATCTGAATAAAGCGGTCACAGAAGCTACAACCCCGATTCCAAAAAAGTTGGGGCAAAGTACAAATTGTAAATAAAAACGGAATGCAATAATTTACAAATCTCAAAAACTGATATTGTATTCACAATACAACATAGACAACATATCAAATGTCGAAAGTGAGACATTTTGAAATTTCATGCCAAATATTGGCTCATTTGAAATTTCATGACAGCAACACATCTCAAAAAAGTTGGGACAGGGGCAATAAGAGGCTAGAAAAGTTAAAGGTACAAAAAAGGAACAGCTGGAGGACCAAATTGCAACTCATTAGGTCAATTGGCAATAGGTCATTAACATGACTGGGTATAAAATTAGCATCTTGGAGTGGCAGCGGCTCTCAGAAGTAAAGATGGGAAGAGGATCACCAATCCCCCTAATTCTGCGCTGACAAATAGTGGAGCAATATCAGAAAGGAGTTCGACAGCGTAAAATTGCAAAGAGTTTGAACATATCATCATCTACAGTGCATAATATCATCAAAAGATTCAGAGAATCTGGAAGAATCTCTGTGCGTAAGGGTCAAGGTCGGGAAACCATACTGGGTGCCCGTGATCTTCGGGCCTATAGACGGCACTGCATCACATACAGGCATGCTTCTGTATTGGAAATCACAAAATGGGCTCAGGAATATTTCCAGAGAACATTATCTGTGAACACAATTCACCGTGCCATCCGCCGTTGCCAGCTAAAACTCTATAGTTCAAAGAAGAAGCCGTATCTAAACATGATCCAGAAGCGCAGACGTCTTCTCTGGGCCAAGGCTCATTTAAAATGGACTGTGGCAAAGTGGAAAACTGTTCTGTGGTCAGACGAATCAAAATTTGAAGTTCTTTATGGAAATCAGGGACGCTGTGTCATTTGGACTAAAGAGGAGAAGGACGACCCAAGTTGTTATCAGTGCTCAGTTCAGAAGCCTGCATCTCTGATGGTATGGGGTTGCATTAGTGCGTGTGGCATGGGCAGCTTACACATCTGGAAAGACACCATCAATGTTGAAAGGTGTTAGGGTTTTGCTGGGATTCGAACCTGGTTCGTTGGTGTGATAATCCAGCAAACCCCCACTAGGCCACCAGGGGGATGACTCAAATGCAGAGGCGTGAGGCGGAAGTAGAAAAAGAATCAAAAGGTTTATTTAAACTATATACACTATATACAGGGCAAAACAAAAGACAAAAAAAAAAAAACCAAAGAGTATAATCCAAAAGAAAAGCAAAGTGCAAAAATTCAAAAGCTAAGAAGATCAAAAAACACAGTACAAAGGAAACTGGAGATAAACATAACAGCACAAAGACTCCGTGACAAGAGGACTGAACTCAGGGGTATAAATAGACAAACTAATTAAGGACACAGGTGAAGATAATTAGGCAATTAACACAAACACAAGACACAGGAACAGTGGCGGCCTCTAGAGGCCAAAATAAACACGACATGAAAAGGAAATAACAGCGGCCTCTAGAGGCCAAAACAGTCCTAGTCCTAACAGGACCCCCCCCTCTAGGAGCGTCTCCTGACGTTCCCAGGGCGATCCGGATGGGCCGAATGGAAGTCCCGACATAGTTCTTTATCAAGGACATCCCGAGCAGGAACCCAGCAGCGCTCCTCAGGACCATAGCCCTCCCAGTCCACCAGATATTGCAACCCGCCGCGGACCCGGCGGGAGTCAAGCAGGCGATTCACAGTGAACACAGTCTGCCCCTGGAAGATGCGGGGGGGTGGGGGGTTCCTAGGGGCAGGGGCATACGTAGACGTCAGTACGGGCCGTAACAGGGAAACATGGAAAGTGGGGTTGATCCTCAGAGTCCGGGGCAACTGGAGCCGGTAGGAGACAGGGTTCACCCTGCGCACCACCTTGAAGGGGCCAATGTAGCGAGGAGCAAGCTTGCGGTTCTCCACCCGCAGTGGAAGGTCCTTAGTGGACAGCCAAACACACTGCCCAGGGCGGAAAGCGTGTGCAGGTCTTCTATGGCGGTTGGCCTGAGTCTGGTTGGTTCTGGAGGTCTGTATGAGGGTCTTCCTGACCTTGCTCCAGGTCTTGCGACACCGTCTCACATATTGGTTGACCGAGGGCACCCCCGCGTCCTCCTCCTGGTCCGGGAACAGAGGTGGCTGGAACCCGAATTGGCACTGGAATGGCGACAGCTTGGTGGCCGATGACTGCAGGGTGTTGTGGGCGTACTCCGCCCATGGCAGCCAGGTGCTCCACGATGTCGGGTTATCCATAGCCAGGCCTCGCAGGGTGGTTTCCAGGTCCTGGTTGAGCCTCTCCGTCTGACCATTGGACTGTGGGTGAAACCCAGAGGAGAGGCTGGCAGTGGCTCCGATGACCTTGCAGAACCCGTGCCACACTCGGGAGGAGAACTGGGGCCCTCGGTCTGAGACGATGTCCTGTGGAAGACCAAAGACTCGGAAGACATGATTAAACAAAAGTTTCGCAGTTTCAAGAGCAGAGGGGAGTTTGCACAGTGGTATGAAGCGGCAGGCCTTGGAGAATCTGTCAACTAAGACCAAAATGACCGTGTTACCTTGTGACTCAGGGAGACCCGTGATAAAGTCGACTGCCACGTGGGACCAGGGACGCCGGGGAATGGTCAGAGGATGCAGGAGACCCTGGGGACGCTGTCGTGGGTTCTTGGTTCTGGTGCAAACCTCACAGGACAGGACAAATGACCTTACTTCCTTCTCCATGTTAGGCCACCAGAAGCGTCTTTTCAGGAAGTCCAGGGTCCTCCGAGCTCCCGGGTGGGCGGTGAGAGGGGAAGAGTGACCCCACTGGAGAACCTTGGCCCGGGCTTGATGTGGGACGTACAAGAGGCCTGGTGGCCCCGTCCCAGGACCGGGGTCCTGGCGTTGGGCTCGTCGGACAGCCTCCTCAATACCCCAGCGGACAGGGGCCACAATCCGGGACACAGGGATAATAGGCCCGACTTCATTCTCCCTGTTAGTGGCAGAGAACAGTCTGGACAGTGCGTCAGGTTTGGTGTTCTTGGAGCCGGGGCGGTATGAGAGGGTGAAGTCAAACCGACTGAAAAACAGGGCCCACCTAGCCTGTCGAGGGTTCAGTCTCTTGGCTTGCTGGAGGTACTCCAGGTTCTTGTGGTCAGTCCAAACCAGGAATGGATGTTGTGCTCCCTCCAGCCAGTGCCTCCACTCCTCAAGGGCCAGTTTGACCGCTAGCAGTTCTCGATCCCCCACATCGTACCGGGACTCAGCAGGACTCAGGCGGTGGGAGAAGTAAGCGCAGGGGTGCAGCTTTCCTTCCGAACGTTGAGAGAGCACCGCGCCGACACCACTGTCCGAGGCGTCCACCTCCACGATGAATGGTTGGGAGGTGTCCGGGAGAACCAGAATGGGTGCCGTGCAGAAGCGGTCCTTGAGGTCTTTGAACGCCTTTTCTGCCTGAGGAGACCAGCCATAAGATCCACCTGTCCCTTTGGTGAGGTCTGACATGGGTGCTGCCACAGAACTGAAGTTCCTGATGAACTTGCGGTAGAAGTTAGCGAATCCTAAGAACCGCTGAACCTCCTTAACGGACTTGGGAGTAGGCCAATCCCGGACGGCCAGGGTCTTGGCAGGGTCCATTTGGAGTTGGCCTGTCCGTACAATAAATCCCAGAAAGGAGACCTCGGGAACATGAAATTCGCATTTCTGGGCCTTGGCGAACAGATTGTTCTGTAGCAGCCTCTGGAGAACCTGGCGGACATGGTGGCGGTGCTCCTGCACGGTCTTGGAAAAGATAAGGATGTCGTCGAGGTAGACAAAAACGTATAGGTTAATCATGTCCCTTAAGACGTC
Organism: Neoarius graeffei; assembly: GCF_027579695.1. Classification (NCBI taxonomy): domain Eukaryota; kingdom Metazoa; phylum Chordata; class Actinopteri; order Siluriformes; family Ariidae; genus Neoarius; species Neoarius graeffei. The sequence continues at coordinate 25,283,943 of NC_083573.1, forward strand.
GTTGATTAGGGCCTGAAAAACAGCTGGTGCGTTGGTGAGTCCGAAGGGCATCACCTGGTATTCGTAGTGCCCAGACGGGGTGTTAAAGGCAGTCTTCCACTCGTCTCCCTGTCGGATACGGATGAGGTGGTATGCGTTCCGTAGGTCCAACTTGGTGAAGACGGTGGCGCCTTGGAGCAGGTCGAAAGCTGTGGACATCAGCGGAAGGGGATATCGGTTGCGCACAGTGATCTTATTCAGGCCCCTGTAATCAATACATGGTCGGAGCCCCCCATCCTTCTTGCCGACAAAGAAGAAGCCGGCTCCAGCAGGTGAAGTGGAGGGTCGAATAAACCCAGAGACCAGGGCATCTTTGAGGTATTCCTCCATGGCCTTGCGTTCTGGCTGAGAGAGTGAAAACAGTCTGCCACGAGGAGGGGTAGTCCCAGGGAGCAAGTCGATGGCACAGTCGTAGGCCCGGTGCGGAGGAAGAACGGCGGCCCTGCTCTTGCTGAATACCTCCTTGAGATCCCAGTACTCTGTGGGAACTTGAGATAACTCGGTGAGATCAGGGGGCTCGGCAGGAGACACAGGAGAGCTAGAGAGCAGACAAGAGGCATGGCATGCAGGGCCCCATTCCACAACCTGGCTTGTTACCCAGTCTATGCGAGGGTTGTGGCGAGTAAGCCAAGGAAGGCCTAGAATAACTGGGAACTCAGGTGAAGGAATCAGGTGCAGGGATATTTCTTCCTTGTGACCTTGAGACTGGAGGAAAACTGGAGAAGTAACTTGGGTGACTCTTCCATCACCTAACGCTTGGCCATCGAGGGCAGACACAGACAGTGGGACTTCAAGAGGTGCAGTCGGAATATTGATGCTTTGGGCGAAGTGAATATCCATAAAGTTCCCAGCCGCCCCTGAGTCTATCAAAGCTTGACAAGAGTGGACAGACTCACCCCAGGAGATGGAGACCGGGATGTAGATTCCTTGGCCAGGGAGTCCGGGAGAGAGGGTAGGCCCCGTCACAACCCTCCCTCGGCTGGACGGGGCGGTCCTTTTCCCAAGAGTTCGGGACATGATGCTCGGAAGTGACCAGGCTTGCCACAGTAGATGCAGCACTTGTCCCTCCTTCTGCGCTCCCTCTCAGATGTGGAGAGGCGAGTACGACCCACTTGCATGGGTTCTGGACAGTCACTGAAGGAGGTAGACGGTCTCCAGGTAGAGGTAGGGAGGCTGGGGGGGCTCAAGGCTTGGTGGCGTTCTCTCATCCTGTTGTCCAGACGAATAGCATGTGAGATGAGGGTTTCGAGGTCACTTGGGCATCCAATAGAGGCCAGACCGTCCTTGATGGGGTCAGACAGACCATGGTGGAAGGCTGACACCAGGGCAGTCTCGTTCCATCCACTTACTGCTGCGAGTGTTCGGAACGAGATGGCGTAATCTGCGACGCTTCCTCCTTGCCGGATGGACATGAGCTTTCGGGCTGCGTCGGTACTGATGTCTGCCTGATCGAAGACCCGAAGCATCTCTTCAGAAAACAGCTGGAAATCAAAGCACTCAGGTCCCTGTCTTTGCCAGATAGCAGTAGCCCAGGCTCGCGCCTTACCAGCTAATAAGGTGATCACAAAGGCAATCTTGCGGCGATCCGTAGTGTAGGTGGTAGGCTGAAGCTCAAAGGTGAGTTGACACTGGGTAAGGAACTCTCGGCACTCACTGTGCTTGCCGTCATACCTCTGTGGTGCAGGAAGGCTGGGTTCGCGAGGTGAAGAAGGCAGCATTGCAGGAGGCACTGGAGCAGGATCAGGAGCAGGAACTGGATCAGGAGCAGGAGATGCAGGCAGAGATGTCAGCTGTGCCAGGGTTTTCCCAATTTGCTGAAGCAGTTCCTCGTGGCGAGCGAGGGCCTCACGTTGGCTGGTGAGCGTACGTCCATGAGCGTCCATGGTCGCTCCGAAGCGTGTCAAAGCTGCCATAATTCCCTGAAGGTTGGCCGGGTAGACAGTTGAAGCAGCCTCTGCTGAGTCGGTCATGACGGAGTCTTTCTGTTAGGGTTTTGCTGGGATTCGAACCTGGTTCGTTGGTGTGATAATCCAGCAAACCCCCACTAGGCCACCAGGGGGATGACTCAAATGCAGAGGCGTGAGGCGGAAGTAGAAAAAGAATCAAAAGGTTTATTTAAACTATATACACTATATACAGGGCAAAACAAAGGACAAAAAAAAAAAAACCAAAGAGTATAATCCAAAAGAAAAGCAAAGTGCAAAAATTCAAAAGCTAAGAAGATCAAAAAACACAGTACAAAGGAAACTGGAGATAAACATAACAGCACAAAGACTCCGTGACAAGAGGACTGAACTCAGGGGTATAAATAGACAAACTAATTAAGGACACAGGTGAAGATAATTAGGCAATTAACACAAACACAAGACACAGGAACAGTGGCGGCCTCTAGAGGCCAAAATAAACACGACATGAAAAGGAAATAACAGCGGCCTCTAGAGGCCAAAACAGTCCTAGTCCTAACAGAAAGGTATATCCAGGTTCTAGAGCAATATATGCTCCCATCCAGACGACGTCTCTTTCAGGAAAGACCTTGCATTTTCCAACATGACAATGCCAAACCACATACTGCATCAATTACAGCATCATGGCTGCGTAGAAGAAGGGTCCGGGTACTGAACTGGCCAGCCTGCAGTCCAGATCTTTCACCCATAGAAAACATTTGGCGCATCATAAAATGGAAGATACGACAAAAAAGACCTAAGACAGTTGAGCAACTAGAATCCTACATTAGACAAGAATGGGTTAACATTCCTATCCCTAAACTTGAGCAACTTGTCTCCTCAGTCCCCAGACGTTTACAGACTGTTGTAAAGAGAAAAGGGGATGTCTCACAGTGGTAAACATGGCCTTGTCCCAACTTTTTTGAGATGTGTTGTCGTCATGAAATTTAAAAATCACCTAATTTTTCTCTTTAAATGATACATTTTCTCAGTTTAAACATTTGATATGTCATCTATGTTCTATTCTGCATAAAATATGGAATTTTGAAACTTCCACATCATTGCATTCCGTTTTTATTTACAATTTGTACTTTGTCCCAACTTTTTTGGAATTGGGGTTGTATATAAAATGACATTTTAATATGATTAAAGCAGTAATTCTACTTCGCTGACAAGTCATGGCCTGAAGGTTAGAGAAGTAGCCTTGGGCCCAACGGGTTCAATCCCCGGGACCAGCAGGAAAAACATGAGGGGGCTTGAGTGAATGAACAGCACTTTCCCCTTCCTCTGTGTTCTAGAGCAAGGCATCTAACCTCCAACTGCTCCCTGGGCACTGTAGCATAGCTGCTCACTGTTCTGGGTGTGTGTATGTGTTCATTGCTTCAAATGGGTTAAATGCAGAGGAGGAATTTCGCTGTGCTTGAGTATGTATATAACAAAATAAAGGCTTTGAGCATTATTGCTTGTAAGACACTACAGCTAACAATGTGAATGTAAGCTAGCTAGTTTGCTAACTTGCAAGCCGTGCATCACTCATTCAGGGTTCCCACAGACTTATTAGTGCCTTATTAGTTTATAGATTTTTTTTCCTATTATAGATTTTAAAATGGGGTGGCACAGTGGTGTAGTGGTTAGCACTGTTGCCTCACAGCAAGAAGGTTCTGGGTTTGAGCCCAGTAGCTGATGGGGGCCTTTCTGGGTGGAGTTTGCATTTTCTCCTCATGTCTGCGTGGGTTTACTCTGGGTGCTCCAGTTTTCCCCACAGTCCAAAGACATGCAGGTTAGGCTAAATGGTGGCTCTAAATTTACCATAGGTGTGAGTGTGAATGGTTGCTTGTCTCTGTGTCAGCCCTGCGATGACCTGGTGACTTGTCCAGGGTGTACCCCACCTCTCGCCCATATTCAGCTGGGATAGGCTCCAGGCTGCCCACAACCCTGCACAGGATAAGCTGTTCCAGATAATGGATGGATGGATTTTAAAATTAAATTTAAGCTCATAAATGTCTGAAATGATAACTAGTAGATGTATTGAATTTGGGGATAAATTTTATATTAGCTTTGAAAACACAAAGGTCATATCAGACTCAGTATCAGCAGATACTCAATTTTAAATCCCTCAGATTGGACTGAGCAGCAGAAAAATGACTCAGTAAATATCTGATTAATTTCTAAGATGATGCCTAAGGATTGAGTCAAAACAAGACTCCATAGGTCAAAAGTAATTAAATAATAGTGGAGAATTATTTCATAGGACAATTAAATTACATTGTATTCTCTTTGTTCTAATTTTCTCTCTGTATGAAGATGATATTGTTTAGGATGTTGTTCACACTAGATAAACAAGATTAAATATACCCAAGTTTTCCGCTGTTCATTCTTTTGCATGTTAATAAAAGTTGTAATATTTCTATACACTTTTCTCCATAATAAATTCCATTTTACATCCTTCTTGTCCTGCATTTTCTCCAGATGAACATGTGCCACCTGTATTGACATCACCGCCTGTGTCAGAGCCTGAGCCTCAGGCTCAGCCCACCTTCAAGACAAAAAAAATGAAACATCCACACCCTCAAGTTCTACATCTCTCACATGGGATGAAATTATGGATGCAGAGGAGGTAGAAAAGCAGAAGGAGCAGCCTCCATGGTGCAGAAGAAGGTTAAGCAGATCAGGGAGCAGAAGGACTAGAGTGAAAATGTAGAGGAGCACAAGAAGTAGCAAGTTGACTAAACAGATATGTTTTCAGCCTAGACTTAAACACTGAGACTGTGTCTCAGTCCCAAACACTACTTGGAAGGCTATTCCATAACTTGGGGGCTTTGACAGAAAAGGCTCTGCCCCCTGATGTAGCCTTTACTATACAAGGTACCAGCAGATAGCCTGCACCTTTTGATCTAAGTAGGCCTGGCGAGTCATAAAGGACCAGAAGTTTGCTCAGATACTGTGGTGCAAGACCACAGATTTTGAGATCTTGATTTTGAGAAAGTCAGAGATGCATCACAGTTATTGTTCACACAAGATGGTATTTTAGATTTGTATATCATCCAACATGGTGGCAGATGCATACAATAGTAAAAAAAATAGTGATAAAAAATAGTAATAAAAAAATCGTGATAATAGTGAAATAGTGATAAAAAATAGTAATAAAAAAATAGTGTGATTTTGTCACATGGTTGCACACAAAGAATGGACAAGATGCACCACAGCAAGAACAACAAGGTACAGCAGTAAAGTCTGTCTGCAGATAATAAGCCTGAGAGGGCGTGCCTTTATGTCCATATATGGACATGGAGGTGTGTTTCTGAGTTTGTCTGCAGATGGAAATGTTGGCAAGTCTTTTAAAGATTTTGGAAGTTGAGAACATCAAAATGTAGAATTGTGTGAACATGTTCAGAGAAATGACTAATCATGAGTCTAATGCCGCTTTTCCACTACCAATGCAGCTGAGTTGGGCTGAGCCATGCCGTGCTGAGTTGGGCTGAGTCGAGCTGAGTGGGGCTGTTGGAGTTGCATTTCGACTACAACCGTGCTGAACCGTGCTGCCTGGAAGTGGGTGGACACATTGGGTGGAGTTAGCGAAAGTGGGTGGACGTCACGTGATGTCGTTAGGCGGCACAAACAGTGACATCAGTGACCTTTTAAGCGGTAGTCTCATGACCCAGATAGTAAACAATAAACATGGAGGACATGGAGTCGTTAATGTTGCTGGTCTTGGTGCTGTGGCTTGTTGTCACCGACAATGCCAACAGATACTGGCAAGAGCGTATAGATGAGGTGAGGCGCATAAGGCTTCAGAAATTCTCGTAATTCGTAATTATTCTTCTTCTGGGTTTACGGTGTTTACAGATCCCAGCGTGCTCGCGGGGCGTGTGTGGGCATGTGAGGACACTCCTCCTCACCAATCAGTGCACAGGGGAGTGTCTCCTCACGCCCCTAGCCCCACTTGGCTCGGTTGGGCTCGCTTCAGCCCTACTCCAAAACCGTGCGAGTTTTGGGAGCTGAGTTGGGCTGAAGCGGGCTGAGTCGTGCTGCTCTGAGGTAGTCGAAACACGAGCCGTGCCGGGCTGAAGTGAGCAGAAGTGAGCTGAAAAAGGGTAGTGGAAAAGGGCCATTACATTGTTTAAGGTGTCCAATGCTGCTTTGTGACTTTTAGGTTTATGCTTTTGGCCCAGATCTTGCACAACTGTGTTATACTGGCTCACATTTTTAGCTTCTTGATTGTTTTAATTAATACACTGGATACTAACTTCTGTTCTGTAGAGTCAAATTGTTCATATGGAACCTGGACTACAGCATGAATGATATGCGCCTGTACAAGGAGTTCCTCCCATTCAGAGCCATCATCAGTGCAAAGGTTAACTACTAATCCCTACATTTTGTTCCTTTTCCAATAACCTGTGTTCACTTCCCCTTACCCACTCTAAAAACAGTGTGTACTTGTAGCACAGGGAGAAGAGTGTGTAGTGGGGTATTTATTTCATATACTGTATTCTGTATAGCCTGAAATTACCTTTAAAATAGAAGATAGACTATGGGCATGTGCATTACAAGTACACTGATACTAACATAACATAGCTGTTCCATTTTTATTTTAGCACCTGTATTATGCTTCCCTACGGTGATGATGGAGAATGGCTGCTCCAAAGGCTTTGTCTATATCAGGCTATTCGTTTACTCTGGAAGCCATGATGGCCATTAAGGAAATGAATGACAAGATGCTGGGCAGGAGGCCATTATATGTAGCTCTATCTAAGAGCAGAGAAGAATGCAAGCAGATAAAGCAGAAGACCGGGAGCAGCTGGCCTACCAAGCCCTGCCAGAGTCTATACAAAGACACACAGAGGGTCAGACACAGCAGAAGTCACTGCCATCTTTGTAATGTCTTCCAGAATGGGGATTGTTACCCACTACCTATGGAGCTATCTACTAAACAAAGCATGATACTTTTTAACACAATAATATGATCTAGAAAAGAGTAATGAAGTTTTGTGACATTATATACCATGATAAAAGGTTTGACAATTACTGTTATAGTAATGTCTCTAATGAACACACACACTAGAGTAACACAACTCTCTTTCAAGTCATCCCTCTGTAACTCTAACCCTCCAGGAACAGAAATAAGTAAAAGATGAATGCACTGAAAGTAAAAACTTTTTACACTGAAAGTAAAAAATGCTGCACAAATGGTCTTGGGTCTTTATCATATGAAATGTATGTTGGCATAAGTGACTCACACAGCAGCAGTAAACATGCAGCACTGTAAATCTGGTTAAATAATCAGCTGTAAAATTCCATTTCAATCAAAATGGAATTTCAATTACAAATACTAGGAAAATCTCAATAATTAACATAGATTAGTGATAACTGGGTGTTCATTATATAAACTTAAAAATAAAAAAAATTAAAATAAATGAACTAGTGGTTCCAATACTTTTGTTCACCTAAAAGTGAGTGGTCTGCTACCAAAGGTGCCATATTCCAAGTTGTATAACATATCTAAATTAAAATATCAGGAAATAAAAACTGAAAATCTTATCTATTGTTTCAGATTCATCTTTTAAGCTCAAACCCAAATATCTTCAGTGTATAGCAAAAAAAAAAAAAAGGCCTTATCATTCCAATACTTTTGGAGGAGACTGTAACTACTTGAAGAGCTTTGACAAGTCCCTAAACCTTATAACAGAATTAAGATTAAAGAAAGTTTGCTATTTGGTTATTGATGTTGCATTTACTGACACATACACTAACAACTCTCACTTTGGGGGAACAGAGGAACTGGAAGCAGGCTTCAGAATAGGTGTGTTCTATTTATTATGCCACTTTTCAGTGGCAACTAAATGCACAAACATACATACACATGCAGGGAGACACTGCTGTCTCTCTTGTTTCTGACTGTCAGACACACAGGTTAATAGACAACCAGTAATTTGACACAGGTGCTGTCAGGGACCAGACAGGAGAGGAGATCAAATGCACTCAAACCACAGTTTATTAGTAACAGGGGAAAAGGGAGTTGGGAGAGTGTGTGTGAAGTTCAGTGGCAGGAGGACTGAGAGGCAGGGATGGCTGGTGGGAGCATGGTGGTGATGTCTGAGGTCTCCCATCTAAGTACTGACCAGGCCCGACCCTGCTTAGTTTCTGAGATCAGATGGGATCAGGCGTTGTCAGAGAGGTGTGGCTGTAGGCTGACAGCACTTGGGTTACAGGCAGTCTCCCAGCAGTAGTCCCTCAGCAGGCTGGAGTTAGGGAGCAGGCTGGAACACAGAGTCACAGATCAGATAGCAAGATAGGGGACAGAAATGCAGGGTCAGGTTACCGGGGCTCCAGGCAGGGCTGCTCACACCGGGCTGATGGAGAGGCAGGCGAGCAGCAGGGCTGGGCAGGCTGGAGATCAGGCGAAGGTACAGGAGAGGCAGGCAAGAGGCAGAGTCGACAGGACAGAAGGCAGATCAGGTTACCAGGGCTGGAGAGTAGACAGAGTCAGACGGAACAGAAAATAGTCAGGAGTCAGAGTAGTAGGAACACAGAGCAGGTTATCACACTGGAAGTTGCAGACAATCTGACACTGAGGCTTGGGAGAACTGCAGCTTAAATACACACAGGGGGAAGCAGGTGATCGGCAACAGCCAATGACAGTCACTGAAAGTTAATATGAGAGTGGGCGTGGCCGGTAATACTGAGTGGAGATGTTACCTGAAGAGAGAAGCCCACAGGTAGGACCATGACAGAACCTCCCCTCAAGGGACGGCTCCAGAAGTCCCTAGCCACAGATCCACCAAGACGGGTGGGAGGAGGGGGAATACCGGTGGAGGGTCAGAACTCCTCTGACCGGTCAGTGTCCAAGGCCTCAGGATCTGGTTCAGAATCGGACTCGGGGACAGTGGCGGTTGGCGCATCGTCATTCCGACCAGGACCCCTTGGTCAACCCCTCCGGTTGGCCGGCTGGTCCGGATGCAGGCGATGAAAGGTGCTGATGAGGGTATGGTCTAAAATTCTCCCAGCAGGAACCCACATCCTCTCCTCAGGACCATAGCCCTCCCAATCCACCAGGTATTGGAGGCCCCTGCCCCTGCGCCGTGACTTCAGCAGTCGCCGGACGGAGTAGACCGGGCCACCATCGATGAGACGAGGAGGAGTAGAAGGTGCAGCTGGGACCAGCGGGCTCTCGTGCACTGGCTTAATCTTTGAGACGTGGAAGGTGGGGTGCACTCTCATAGACTTGGGCAGTCGGAGCCGGACAGCAGTCTGGCTGATTATCCTCTGGATCGGAAATGGTCCGATGAACCGAGGTGCCAGCTTATGAGACTCCACCTGGAGGGGCAGGTCCTTGGCTGACAACCACACCTTCTGGCCCACCCAGTAGGTGGGCGCAGGCATCCTCTGCCGGTTGGCTCCAATGGAGTAGCTGGTGACTGACTTGAGGAGTGCAGCGCGGGCTTGAGACCAGGTGCGGCGGCATCGGCGTGCATAGGTGAGGGCAGACGGGCAGGTGACCTCTCCCTCCTGGCTGGGGAACAGGGGTGGTTGGTAGCCATACACGCAGTGGAATGGGGACAGTCCAGTGGCTGAGCTGGTGAGGGAGTTGTGAGAGTATTCCACCCACAGCAGATGCTCACACCAGGCCCTAGGATTGCGTGACGCCATGCACCGAAGTGCCTTCTCCAACTCCTGGTTTGTCCGCTCAGACTGGCCATTGGACTGGGGTCGGAATCCGGAGGTGAGGCTGGCGGTGGCCCCGAGCAGGTGACAGAATTCCTTCCAGAAAGAGGAGGTGAATTGCGGCCCCCGGTCCGAAACGATGTCCCTGGGCAGCCCATGGATGCGGAAGACCTGCTGCAGGACGATCTGGGCGGTCTCTTTGGCCGACGGTAGTTTTGGGAGGGGAACAAAGTGTGCCATCTTGCTAAAACGGTCCACGATGGTGAGTATGACAGTCATCCCGTTAGAAGGGGGCAGACCCGTAACAAAATCCAGGGAAATGTGGGACCAGGGTCGCATAGGCACGGGCAGAGGCTGGAGCAAACTGGCAGGAGGCCGGCTGGAGGATTTATTCTGATTACAGGTAGGGCAGGCTCGGACAAAGTCTTGCACATCCCTGCTCATAGACGGCCACCAGAACCGTTGGGCAAGCAGGTGGTAGGTGCGAGTGGAACCAGGGTGGCAGGCTAGACAGGAGTCGTGTCCCCATTGTATAACCTGGGATCGCAGGTCTTCAGGAACAAAGAGGCGACTTGCAGGGCATGCACTGGGGCTGGGTTGGTCACGGAGGGCTTCCCGCACTCGTTCTTCGATGTCCCAGGTCAGAGCAGCAACGATACAGGGGTCAGGTAGGATGGGAGCCGGATCCTTGGAGGAGGCATCATCCTTCTGGAACTGGCGGGAGAGTGCGTCAGGCTTGGTGTTGCGAGATCCGGGCCAGTATGAAAGGGTGAAATTGAATCTGATGAAAAAGAGAGCCCAGCGGGCCTGTCTGGGGTTGAGTCGTTTGGCGGTGTGGATGTATTCCAGATTCTTATGGTCTGTCCAGACCAGGAATGGGACTATGCACCCCTCCAGCCAGTGATGCCATTCCTCCAGGGCGAGCTTGACCGCCAGCAGTTCCCGGTTGCCTATGTCATAATTGCGTTCGGCCGGTGATAGCCGGCGGGAGAAGAACGCACAGGGGTGGAGTTTGTTGTCATTCGCTGACCTCTATGAGAGCACTGCCCCAACTCCTACATCCAAGGCGTCCACCTCAACGATGAATTGCCGCTCCGCATCTGACATCTGGAGGACGGGAGCAGTGGTGAACCGAGCCTTGAGGGTGGCAAAGGCTTCGTTGGCAGCCGGAGTCCAGGTGAAGGGCTATTTGGTGCTGGTCAAGGTGGTGAGGGGTGACACAATGGTGCTGTAATTATGAATGAATTTCCTGTAGAAATTAGCGAAGCTCAGGAACTGCTGAAGCTTCTTCCTGCTCTCTGGTACTGGCCATGAAGTCACTGCTGAGACTTTGGCAGGGTCCATCTGGATGCTCCCCTCTGCCACAATGTACCCCAGGAACACCACAGACTTGGCGTGAAACTCACACTTCTCTGCCTTGACGAAGAGGGAGTTTTCAAGGAGACGACGGAGCACTTGCTGGACATGCTGGGTGTGTTCGGACAGGGTTTTTGAAAAGATCAGGATGTCGTCGAGGAAAACGAACACGAACTTGTTCAACATATCTCGCAGGACATCATTCACCAGAGCCTGGAATGCCGCTGGCGCGTTGGTAAGGCCAAATGGCATCACCTGGTATTCATAGTGACCGGTGGGGGTGTTGAACGCAGTCTTCCACTCGTCTCCCTCCCTTATCCGAACCAGGTGGTAGGCATTCCAGAGATCGAGTTTGGTGAAGATCGTGGCTCCCTGGAGCAGCTCGAAGGCAGAGGTAAGCAGTGGGAGAGGGTATCGGTTCTTGACGGTGATGTCGTTGAGACCCCTGTAATCGATGCAGGGCCGCAGGGATCCATCCTTCTTTCCCACGAAGAAGAACCCAGCACCGGCGGGAGAAGAGGATGGATGGATGAGGCCGGCAGCCAGAGAGCCACTGATGTAGGCCTCCATCACCTTCCTTTCCAGGGCGGACAGAGAGTAGAGATGGCCCTTGGGTGGTGCAGTGCCTGGGAGGAGATCAATGGCGCAGTTGTAGGGCCGGTGAGGGGGCAAGGAAGTGGCCTTGGCTTTGCTGAATACCTCCCAAAGGCTGTGATAACACACTGGGACATTAGTGAGGTCGGGGGCAGAGCTGGCAGGTGGAGTACGAGAGGTTAGAGTGGCGGCTCATAAGCAGGTCCGGTGGCAGTCCTTGCTCCATTCTCTTATCGCTCCAGTGGCCCAGTCGAGGTGAGGACTGTGCTGGCGGAGCCATGGATAGCCCAGGATGAGAGGTTGGCCGGGGGAATGGAGCAGGTGAAACTGGATGGTTTCGTGGTGGTTACCAGACAGAGTCATCGGGACAGGGGCAGTGAGGCGGGTGACGGTGCCAAGGAGATGGCCATCCAGCGCCCTGGCTGGAATGGGAGAGGGTAAATGATGGCTTTGCAAACCCAACTGGTGCGCAAGCTCGGTGTCCATGGTGTTAGCCTCGGCGCCAGAGTCAACCAGGGCGGCCAGGGTGTGGGTGGAATCCGACAGACGAAGGCAAACTTGGAGCATAGGTTTCTGGCTGGTGGAGGATTGGAGGATCATTGAACCCAGCCGGGCCCCTCCTATGTCCGGCGAGCTCGGGCTTCTCCGTGCGCTGATGACTGACTGAGTCTGGCGGGCCCTCTCTTGTCAACAGGTCTGGACCCGGCGGTCAATGCAGACCGCCAGGGCGATGGCCTCATCGAGTGTCGACGGTTGTTCATACAAGACCAATTCGTCCTTCATGTAGTCGGCCAGGCTGTGCAGAAAGGCGTCCACCAGCCCCTGCATGTTCCACTTGCTGCACCGGGCCAAGGTCCGGAAATCGATTGAGTAGTCAGCCACTGTATGTCTGCCTGTACGTCATCAGTCCTCCGGATGCCTCTACTGATGACGAGCCCAGGTCGAAGACCTTAATCATCTCCGCTGCAAACAGGGAGAAGGAGGCACACGCCGGTGTCTGGCATTCATACTCAGCAGTCCCCCACAGGCGGGCGCAGCCAGTCAGATGAGTGATGACGAAGGCCACCTTCGCTGCAGGTCAAACAGCAACCGGCAGCTGGTCAGGAAAGCACGGACTTGGGAGGGTTCACTGTCAAAATGCTCCAGACTGCCGACCTTGGGTTCCGGGGCATCAAGTGCTAGGGCAGTGAGCAGCTGGAGTGCTTGGTCCAGTCGTTGTTGCTGTAGCTGTTGACAAAGCTGGATCAGGGCTGCAACATCAGCAGACGTCTGACTGACATCTCCTTCGGTGCACTGCAGCTGGTCTAGGGCAGAGGGTTCAGGTGCTGATTCCATGTCTTGTTCAGATCATTCTGTCAGGGACCAGACAGGAGAGGAGATCAAATGCACTCAAACCACAGTTTATTAGTAACAGGGGAAAAGGGAGTTGGGAGAATGTGTGTATAGTTCAGTGGCAGGAGGACTGAGAGGCAGGGATGGCTGGTGGGAGCGTGGTGGTGACATCTGAGGTCTCCCATCCAAGTACTGACCAGGCCCGACCCTGCTTAGTTTCTGAGATCAGACGGGATCAGGCATTGTCAGAGAGGTGTGGCTGTAGGCTGACAGCACTTGGGTTACAGGCAGTCTCGCAGCAGTAGTCCCTCAGCAGGCTGGAGTTAGGGAGCAGGCTGGAACACAGAGTCACAGATCAGATAGCAAGATAGGGGACAGAAATGCAGGGTCAGGTTACCGGGGCTGGAGAGTAGGGCTCCAGGCAGGGCTGCTCACACGGGGCTGATGGAGAGGCAGGCGAGCAGCAGGGCTGGGCAGGCTGGAGATCAGGCAAAGGTACAGGAGAGGCAGGCAAGAGGCAGAGTCGACAGGACAGAAGGCAGATCAGGTTACCGGGGTTGGAGAGTAGACAGAGTCAGACGGAACAGAAAATAGTCAGGAGTCAGAGTAGTAGGAACACAGAGTAGGTTATCATGCTGGAAGTTGAAGACGATCTGACACTGAGGCTTGGGAGAACTGCAGCTTAAATACACACGGGGGAAGCAGGTGATCGGCAACAGCCAATGACAGTCACTGAAAGTTAATAAGAGGAAGTGAGAGCGGGCATGGCCGGTAATGCTGAGTGGAGATGTTACCTGAAGAGAGAAGCCCACAGGTAGGACCATGACAGGTGCACCTCATCACATGTTACCTGCTGGTTCAACCTGCCTCCTCACCATTCACAGCTGATGCTCGACCACACCCCACCACCACATACCCCTGGCCTGTGGACCACCTCAAATTTAAAGGGCTGAAGGGCCAGATACCAATGAGTGATCCACATGTTGGCATCCTTCATGCGGTGGAGCCACTGGAGTAGGACATGGTTGGAACAGAGGCTGAATGGGCATCCTACAGATAGTACCAGACAGTGAGGACTGCCCACTTGATGGCCAGACATTCCTTCTCTATTGTGCTGTACTTCAACTCTCGCATGGAGAGCTTGCGGCTGATGTACAGCACCAGATGCTCCTCCCCCTCCACCACTTGGGACAAAATGGCCCCCAGCCCTTTGTCCTACACATCGGTCTGTAAAACAAAAAGGAGAGAAAAGTCAGGAGAATGCAACAGTGGGCCCCCCACACACAAAACTGACTTTACTTGAGCAAAAGCCTGTTTGCATGGCTCTGTCCACTGGGCTGGATCTGGCACCCCCTTTTTAGTGAGGTCAGTCAGTGGGCTGGTGACATCCGAAAAGTTAGGCATGAACCACCTATAATAGCCAGCCAGCCCCTGGAACCGCCTCACCCCCTTTTTGGTTTTAGGTCACAGAAAGGCTGCAATCGCTGCAGTCTTATCAATTTGGGGACACACCTGCCCACAACCCAAGTGGAAGCCCAGATACCGTACTTCCACCCGTCCAATTGTACAGTTCTTCTTCCAAACAACTCGAAAGGAAGGGTGACAAATTGGTGTGAGCCAAATGGAGTGGAAAAGGCCATTTTCTCGTGGGATAATGGAGTCAAGGGGATCTGCCAATATCCCTTTGTTAAATCCAGTGTTGAGTAAAAGCAAGCCGCACCTAACCAATCGAGCAGTTCATCAATGTGACATATCGGATCTGCATCAACTGCGTTGACTTTTCTATAGTCCACACAGAACTGGATTGACCTGTCGGTCTTGGGAACCAAGACAACTGGGCTGCTCCAGTCACTGTGCGACTCCTCAATCACTCCCATCTTAAACATAGCCTGGAGTTCACCCCAAACCCCATTTTTTTTTGTGCTTGGGGAGCAGATAGGGGGAGCAGATATGGGTCCCCCACTCGCTTGCTCACTCGAGTTTGTTGACGGTGTAGTGGTTTGTTGACTGCTTTATGTCCCGGGGCTCCCTCATGCCTGTGTTACCTTCTGGCTCTCCCCTTTTAGTTATGCTGTCATAGTTAGTTTTGCTAGAGTCCCTGCTTGTACTCAGCACAAAATTTATACTGTTCCTACTTATTCAGGTGACACTGGGCATACCTAACAACCTGTGTTTTCTCTCTCTTCCCCCCCCCCCCCAATCTGTCCCTCTGAGTTACATGTCAATCCTGAGATCGAGATGCTGACCTCTTCTACTCCTCGGAACCTGCCTGATCTATCCTGATGCCCTGTGTCTGGTTGGAATCTCATCACATCGCTCCTGTGGAGGACGGCCTCATATGGACAGTTGAAAGTCACACTTGGAAGACACTCTGGACTCTTACAATAATGCTTTTATGGCTGAGGACTACAGTTGACTTGCTAACTTTAGGACTGCAGTTGTCATGAACAGGTTTGCACTCAAGTTTCCATCAGTGAAGAGTTATAACATCAACAAAACTGACTTCATGTTAAAACTGTTAATGTTATCGTCATGTTGTCTGTTGTTGCCCAAATGAGGATGGGTTCCCTTTTGAGTCTGGTTCCTCTCGAGGTTTCTTCCTCATGTCATCTGAGGGAATTTTTCTATGCTACCATCACTACAGACTTGCTCATTGGGGATAGATTTGGGATAAAATTAGCTAATTTTTAAGTCATTCAAATTCTGTAAAGCTGCTTTGCAACAATGTCTATTGTTAAAAGTGCTATACAAATAAACTTGACTTGATATGGGTGATATATGACTTAATAAAGACACATAGATATATGACTTGATAAAGACACATAGAAACACAGGTTAATAGACAACCAGTAATTTGACACAGGTGCACCTCATCACATGTTACCTGCTGGTTCAATCTGTCTCCTCACCATTCACAGCCGATGCTCAACCAAACCCCATTGCCACATACACCTACCTCACCATAAGCTTGGTTTTTGTTCAAAAGATGTTAAAATCAAAGCTCTAACTACTGGCATTTTGCTCCAATCCATGAAATTAGTCAGATCAAGCATTTTACATCCCTAGAGGCCATTTTGCTACAAAATACTGTACAGTCAAGCCAGAAAGTCTGCACACCCCTTTCACCTTCTCCAAGTTTTATGTTACAGACTTATTCGACAATAGATTTTCATTTTTGTCACAAAATTCTACACAAAATAGCCCATAATGACAAAGTAAAAGCAGGTTTTTAGAAAATATGCAATTTTATTTTACTGACAAAAATTGGTTATTTAGGGGTTACATATCTGTACACACCCTTAGCCTAATACTTGGTTGATGCACCTTTGGCAGCAATTACAGCTTCAAGGCATCTTGGGAAAGAAGCTACGAGCTTGGCACACTTTGGGACCTGTAAAGCTGCAGCAAATTTTTCTGTACCCTTCTCCAGAGCTATGCCTTGACACAATCCTGTTTCTGAGGTCTGCAGATAATTCCTTTGACCCCATGGTTTGGAGTTTGCTCTGACATGCACTGTCAACTGTGGGACCTTATATAGGCAAGTGTTGGTAATCCCCAATCATGTCCAATCTATTGAATTTACCACAGGTGGACTCCAATAAAGTTGGAGAAACACCTCAAGCAGTATCAGTGGAAACAAAATGCACCTCAGCTCACTTTTGGGTGTCATATCAAAGGGTGTGCACACTTGTGTACATATGCTATTTTACATTTAGATTTTTAATAAATTAGGACAAATGTCTAAAAACCTGCTTTCACTTTGTCATTATGGGCTATTTTATTTAGAATTTTGTGACAAAAAATGAAAATCTATTGTAGAATAAGTCTATAATGTAATAAAATGTGGAGAAGGTGAAAGGGGTGTGCAGACTTTCTGGCTTGACTGTATGCATGCCAGGGTTTGTTATAATATGAAAAGAAAACAGGAAAAGGAAAGGATTGTTGTTTTTGAGGACTTTTAATGTTAAAGATTACAAACAATCCCAACAAACAACTTCTTAGCAGTATTACATGAATACATAACAGTTGCATTTTGATGTTATGTTCTTAACACAGGCGAAATTTACTGTTTCTTGGTATCAGATTGATGCAACTTACAGTCTGATGTTTTAGTATTTGTGTAATGAGCAAAATATAGGATTAAATGCTGGATGTTTAATATTTCAGTGTGGTAAGGTTCATTAGTGAAAACACAGTCCAGTCAGTGGAAAGAAGTGCTTGGGGTATTTAGTTGGTCTTGGTGAAGGACTCAGAAATAGAGGCGAGCTGGTTCTTCAGGTTTTGGGCGTAGGGGTCCAGTTTCTCTCTCAGGTCCTCAGCATAGGGAGAGAGACTCTGCTGAAACAAATTTGATTGCACTGACTTGTGTAGCAGCAGCACAGTGGTGCAGTGGTTAGCGCTGTCGCCTCACAGCAAGAAAGTCTGGGTTCGAGCCCCATGGCCGGCGAGGGTCTTTCTGTGTGGGGTTTGCATGTTGTCCGCGTGGGTTTCCTCTGGGTGCTCCGGTTTCCCCCACAGTCCAAAGACATGCAGGTTAGGTTACCTGGTGACTCTAAAGTGAGTGTGAATGGTTGTCTGTGTCTATGTGTCGGCCCTGTGGTGACCTGGCGACTTGTCCAGGGTGTACCCTGCCTTTCGCCCGTAGTCAGCTTTATCCTGTTCTTCATCCTGCAAAACAGAATAAAGTGGCTAGAGATAATGAGATGAGATGAGAGACTTGTGTAGTGAAACTATCCTTCTTTTATACAAAGACATTGCATGAAGGAAAAGACAAAGCATAATGTATAATCATACATTTTTACCATGCATCATAATGACAAACATAACCATACAATTTACCATACAATAATGACAAATATAATCATACATATTTCTTAAAATTCTTCAAGAAAGAAATAAAAAGTGTATTTTACATAATAGACCTACTTCACCATTAGTTAGTTGTAGATTTCAGCTACCAGAGATAATGTAGTCCCCAAAGATGTAACTAATGTGATCCAATTCATTAGATTGAACAAGTAAAAGCATCATTGGAAAAATAGGTTTAATTTGATAGTTATAAATCAATGGAAGGCAAGGTTATTTTGTTGAAAATGGCAAGTATTTTCCCAATATTTATGCAGGAAACAAGAGAAAGTATGCTGTATATTAAGAATCAATTGCTTCACACAGATCAGTTTGACAATAGATTTAATGTAGCATAAATACAAGAAATGAGAGCAATGTACAAAAAAAAAAATCTACAAAGAAGACCCTGATCCTTAGCAGCACTAGATACATTAAATATCTATAAAAATATTAACATTGATATATATAATGTTAATATTCTCACAAGTGGGATAAATTCACTGCAAGTTGGTACAGTCCACTGTTTGAGGTGTATTCTTGTGATATGGATCTGAGCATTTGATGTTTCATTTTTCAGGTTTTTTATCTGGACAAAAGCAGTCCAACTAATGAAATGTGGTAATTGAAGGATTTACTTGGTCTTGGTGAAGGACTTATAAAGAAAGGTGAGCTGTTCCTTCAGGTTTTGGGTGTAGGGGTCCAGTTTCTCTCTCAGGTCCTCAGCATAGGGAGAGAGACTCTGCTGAACCAAAGCAGCTCTATCAGCAAGCTTGGCCTGAAGATCTTCAGTCAGAGGGGCCACGGTCTTCTGGAATTCCTGCAGGTGATGATCTACTTTCTGTCTGAGTTCCTCAGTGTAGGGCTCCAGCTGGGACTGCAGCTCCTTCACTTTCTCCTCCAGACTTCCCCTGAGCTCCTCGGTCTTCTGCAGTATGGTAGTTTTCAGAGCTTCAGAGTCAAAGGACTCAGCGTAGGGAGCCACAGCTACTCTCAGCTCCTCAACTCTCTGCTGAATTTGGGTCTTCAGATCCTCAGCATAGGGATCCAGTTTGTCTCTCACAGTGGTCAGATCCTGCTCGAGACGCTCCTTCAGAAATTCAGCCTCCTTGGTGATTTTGTTCAAGATGTCCTGGGCCACAGGGCTAACTTGTTTCTGAACATTGACAGCATACTGACTGGCCACATTAGCACCTTCTGTAATTCTAGCACTATGGAGTAAAATAAGGAGAAATATACATCTATAAGAAAAGAGGACTTGACACATAATCAAGGCAGTAAACACAGTTCTATTAACTTACTTGACGTCCTGCCCCAGTTGAGACTCTCTAATGGTTTTCAGTGTGTCCTCAGCAGTGTGTGTTGCTTTGGCAACATAGTCCCAGAAAGCATCAGTCAGTTGATTCAGCTGTGATTTGGACTCATCAGCATAGAACAAGTTGGCTTGGCAACCTGGAGGCGTGCGCACACACACACATACAGTGGTGCTTGAAAGTTTGTGAACCCTTTAGAATTTTCAATATTTCTGCATAAATATGAGCTAAAACATCATCAGATTTTCACACAAGTCCTAAAAGTAGATAAAGAGAACCCAGTTAAACAAATGAGACAAAAATATTATACTTGGTCATTTATTTATTGAGGAAAATGATCCAATATTACATATCTGTGAGTGGCAAAAGTATGTGAACCTTTGCTTTCAGTATCTGGTGTGACCCCCTTGTGCAGCAATAACTGCAACTAAACGTTTGCAGTAACTGTTGATCAGTCCTGCACACCGGCTTGGAGGAATTTTAGCCCATTCCTCCATACAGAACAGCTTCAACTCTGGGATGTTGGTGGGTTTCTTCACATGAACTGCTCGCTTCAGGTCCTTCCACAACATTTCGATTGGATTAAGGTCAGGACTTTGACATGGCCATTCCAAAACATTAACTTTATTCTTCTTTAACCATTCTTTGGTAGAACGACTTGTGTGTTTAGGGTCGTTGTCTTGCTGCATGACCCAATGTCTCTTGAGATTCAGTTCATGGACAGATGTCCTGACATTTTCCTTTAGAATTCGCTGGTATAATTCAGAATTCATTGTTCCATTGTTGCATCTGGGCCGTCCTGGCCCAGATGCAGCCAAACAGGCCCAAACCATGATACTACCACCACCATGTTTCACAGGTGGGATAAGGTTCTTATGCTGGAATACAGTGTTTTCCTTTCTCCAAACATAACACTTCTCATTTAAATCAAAAAGTTCTATTTTGGTCTCATCCATCCACAAAAGATTTTTCCAATAGCCTTCTGGCTTGTCCATGTGATCTTTAGCAAACTGCAGATGAGCAGCAATGTTCTTTTTGGAGAGCAGTGGCTTTCTCCTTGAAACCCTGCCATGCACACCATTGTTGTTCAGTGTTCTCCTGATGGTGGACTCATAAATATTAACATTAGCCAATGTGAGAGAGGCCTTCAGTTGCTTAGAAGTTACCCTGGAGTCCTTTGTCACCTCGCCGACTATTACATGCCTTGCTCTTGGAGTGATCTTTGTTGGTCGACCACTCCTGGGGAGGGTAACAATGGTCTTGAATTTCCTCCATTTGTACACAATCTGTCTGACTGTGGATTGGTGGAGTCCAAACTCTTTAGAGATGGTTTTGTAACCTTTTCCAGCCTGAAGAGCATCAACAATGCTTTTCTGAGGTCCTCAGAAACCTCCTTTGTTCGTGCCATGATACACTTCCACAAACATGTGTTGTGAAGATCAGACTTTGATCGATCCCTGTTCTTTAAATAAAACAGGGCGCCCACTCACACCTGATTGTCATACCATTTGATTGAAAACACCGGACTCTAATTTCACCTTCAAATTAACTGCTAATCCTAGAGGTTCACATACTTTTGCCACTCACAGATATGTAATATTGGATCATTTTCCTCAATAAATAAATGACCAAGTATAATATTTTTGTCTCATTTGTTTAATTGGGTTCTCTTTGTCTACTTTTAGGACTTGTGTGAAAATCTGATGATGTTTTAGTTCATATTTAAGCAGAAATATCGAAAATTCTAAAGGGTTCACAAACTTTCAAGCACCACTGTGTATAATATATATATATATATATATATATATATATATATATATATATATATATATATATATATATATATATATATCTTTGCATTTGTATACTGATTTTGGAGAGTTTATTCCAGTGATAATATCTGGTAAATAAATTCCACTAAAACCATCAATGAATGGAGACATGTATTTCATAAAAATTATAAAACATTTACCTGTAAATGCCACAATGGCAATCACCAGGAAAACCTTCATCTTTGTTGTATTTAGCTAAAAGAGAGAGAGAGAGAGAGAGAGAGAGAGAGAGAGAATAAACACAAAGAAAGTAGATGTATTATAACTTCTATACAACTGACTTTTAGCTTTTTTGATCAGTGTTCTCCAGCTCACCTCTTTGTCAATATTCCCTGGTGAATGTTTTCTCAGGACAGTGATTGTGAGCAAAGTCTGGGCTGTTAATATACAGGCAGGTGAATATTGAATAGCAAAATCCAAAGTTCAACAGTAAATGTCTAGTTGTCAGTTCCCCTCCTCTTTTTTTCTTTCAATGGTGTTATTAGGCAAACATCATATGACATTGCTTTTTGGACCCCCAACAGAATGGTACAGTGCCCTCATATGAACTCTTAATACAATGACATTAAATAGCACTGCGTCCTTTTGTTTCTGTGTGTAATCATACAAAAATATATGGAGATTTTTCGGTAAATCAGTGAGAAATGTTTAGCCTTATTATGACTTATTTAATAAGATATAATGCCCCAGGAGGAGAATGCAGAGAGAAATAGCTGGTGTCACATGAAGTTTAAACCCATGCTATAGGACACAACTCTGTTACATGCTACAGTGAATATACAGTATCACAAATTGGTGGTAGTAAGGAGCATGAGAGACTTCTTGTTGGCTCCATATGGTGGTTTTACTCATAAATTCACAATAACAACTTGAAATGACCCAAAATTGTCCTGTTATTGGTGGTGTAGTTGGTTAGAATTGTCACCTCACAGCAAGAAGGTCCTGGGTTTGAGCCCAGCGGCCAGTGAGGGCCTTTCTGTGTGGAGTTTGCATATTCTCCCTGTGTCTGTGTGGGTTTCCTCTGGGTGCTCTGGTTTCCCCCACAGTCCAAAGACTTGTGGTAAGGTTAATTGGTGGCTCTAAATTGACCATAGGTTTGAGTGTGAATGGTTGTTTGTCTCTGTGTCAGCCATGCGATAACCTGGCAACTTGTCCAGGGTGTACCCTGCTTCTCACCCATAGTCAGCTGGGATAGGATCCAACTTGCCTGCAACCCTGTAGAACAGGATAAGTGGCTACAGATTATGGATGGATGGATGTTTAATTAACAATTATTCCATGAAATTGAGTCATACATGAGCTGATAGCCAATGAGTGCATAGCATTGAGTTGGCTATAAGCCATGCATGACAAAATTGAGTGGAATAACTGTTTTATTACAGTACCAGTCAAAAGTTTGGAAACACCTTCAAATTCGATGTTTTTTCCTTATTTTAATAAACTAAAAGACATTTTGTGTCTTAAAGTAATGACTGACTGTTATTTCTCTTTACTTAGTTGAGTGGTTCTTGACATAATATGGATTACTACAGTTGTCGAACAGGACTATTTACTGTATTTTTATTATTTACTCTTTACTGGTTGATGGTGTCAAATGCATTAAGAAGGCAAGAAGTTCCATTTTTGACAAGACACACCTGTTAACTGAGAAGCATTCCAGGTGACTACCTCATGAAGCTGGTTCAGATAATGCCAATAGTGTGCAAAGCTGTTATCAAGGTAAATAGTGACGACTTTGAAGAATCTAAAAGATAAAATGTTGATTTTTTTTAACACTTTTTTGTTTACCGTATAATTCCATATGTTCTTTCTTAGTTTTGGTGAGTTCAGTATTGTTCTACAATGTAGGAAAATAAATAAATAAATAACTACATCAAATGTGAAGGTGTTTCCAAACTTTTGACTGGTACTGTATATCCACATTCACTGGATTTTGAGAAACAGAGCATTTTTATTTTCATTTTTTGCAAATTTAATAAATGATGCAAAACATCCAACAAAATCATTTCCGCTTAGAATGTAAACAAACCAGCAAAATGACAGTAGCAGTTTGTGAAAATGCTATAATAATTCTTGAAAAATAAAAAAGATACATTCTTACCATCAAATACTTTTATTCCATATTTTGTTGCTTTTTTGTGTTGTTTTGGAGTAGAGTTTTTATTTCGTCCTTAGTTGGTTCAGCAACACCCTCTGCCATTTTGTTTTTCTCTACTCACGGTATATGAGCTGATACCCTAGTAGTAGATTAGCCAATCAGAGCATGTGATTGCTCACATCCAGTGAATGTGGATATAATAATATGTGTTACAATCTAAATTTCAGGCTTTATCCTACTTCAGCAGAGGACCCAAGCAGTTGTTATATTATACTATGCAATGTATTTGTCTTGCACAAAGCACACATTCTGGTTGTTCCTGTTATCAGAACTTGCCTTCTTTCACAATGCTTCTTGTCTGTCCAAACTGATGAACAGTTTGGCTAAACTCAAAATTAGCTGTAGATCTTTGTCAGATGGCATGCAGGTCAAAATGAAGCCTATCAGGAGAAAAAAGTTTCAACTGTATGTGGGAAGCCATAGCCTCAAGGTTAGAGAAGCAGCTTTGGGCCCAAAAGGTTGCTGGTTCAATTCCCTGGACCAGCAGGAATAGCTGAAATGCCCTTGAGCAAGGTACCTAACTTCCCAGGCTGCTCTTGCCATGTTATATATTGCTCTGGATACGAATGCTTGTAACGCAGTCAGACAGGTCTTAGAGCTATACAGAAAAAATACTAAATGTAGTCTAAAATGGCCTTTTAAAATAGACTGGCTGTCCTACTGCCCTTCTTTTTCACTGAAATACATTGGAAGTAGGACAAGAAGAAATAACCAAATTAATAATTTCAAATAGATTTTTCCTTTAATTCTTACTTCCATATCCATACAGATTTATGGGCCTCATCAGGAAGTGAATATTAGTTCTTTTTTTTCCCTCGTTTCTGATAATTACCTTATGGTTATAATTATTGTGAAATCCAGACTGCTGTGAGCTCTGGTGTTGTTTTCTTGCTTTAAATGTGTGCAGGCCTTACTTTTGTATTGTGGCTTATCATACATTTTTACAAACCCCCTTGATTTCTTGAACAATTAAATAAAAAGCCATTTAGTGTGGCTGAAAATAGTTCATATATTTAGCTGGTAGGAAATGAAAGAAACTAAAGTGTATGTTAACAATCAATTGCTTTACACATGCTACTTTGCCAACATTTTTATTATAGTATAAATACAAGTAATGGAAGGGATGTATAACAAAGACATCTACAAATAACATATAGATCCTTAGCAGCACTGGATAAATACAAAACAATTATATTTCATTGGTGATGTTTCTGCAAGTGGAAATTCACTGGTTTTAGTGAGGTGACACTGTCTAATGTTTTCAATATTTTGTGTCATGGGAAAAAGAGTTTGAAATGTTAAGACAATTGTCAGATACCATAATATAGAACTTTTGATGAACATTTGATGTTTAATATTTCAGCGTGGTAAGGTTTATTAGTGAAAACACAGTCCA
The DNA here is from genome assembly GCF_027579695.1 of Neoarius graeffei. Classification (NCBI taxonomy): domain Eukaryota; kingdom Metazoa; phylum Chordata; class Actinopteri; order Siluriformes; family Ariidae; genus Neoarius; species Neoarius graeffei. The sequence goes on from NC_083573.1 coordinate 25,308,413, forward strand.
GTGAGTGTAAATGGTGTTTGGAGTGTTTAGTTGGTCTTGGTGAAGGACTCATAAAGAGAAGTGAGCTGGTCCTTCAGGTTTTGGGCATAGGGGTCCAGTTTCTCTCTCAGGTCTTCAGCATAGGGAGAGAGACTCTGCTGAACCAAAGCAGCTCTATCAGCAAGCTTGGCCTGAAGATCCTCAGTCAGAGGGGCCACGGTCTTCTGGAATTCCTGCAGGTGATGATCTACTTTCTGTCTGAGTTCCTCAGTGTAGGGCTCCAGCTGGGACTGCAGCTCCTTCACTTTCTCCTCCAGACTTCCCCTGAGCTCCTCAGTCTTCTGCAGTATGGTAGTTTTCAGAGCTTCAGAGTCAAAGGACTCAGCGTAGGGAGCCACAGCTACTCTCAGCTCCTCCACTCTCTGCTGAATTTGGGTCTTCAGATCCTCAGCATAGGGATCCAGTTTGTCTCTCACAGTGGTCAGATCCTGCTCGAGACGCTCCTTCAGAACTTCAGCCTCCTTGGTGATTTTGTTCAAGATGTCCTGGGCCACAGGGCTAACTTGTTTCTGGACACTGACAGCATACTGACTGGCCACATTAGCACCTTCTGTAATTCTAGCACTATGGAGTAAAATAAGGAGAAATATACATCTATAAGAAAAGAGGACTTGACACACAATCAAGACAGTAAACACAGTTCTATTAACTTACTTGACATCCTGCCCCAGTTGAGACTCTCTAATGGTTTTCAGTGTGTCCTCAGCAGTGTGTGTTGCCTTGGCAACATAGTTCCAGAAAGCATCAGTCAGTTGCTCCAGCTGTGGTTTGGGCTCATCAGCATAGAACAAGTTGGCTTGGCAACCTGGAGGCGTGCGCACATAAATATACATATAGATTCTTTGCATTTTTATAATGATTGCCTCTGTGTAACTTTTGGGCCTCTTTTTTGAGAGTTTATTCCAATCTTTGTGATAACATCCAGTAAAATGCCACTGAAAACATTATTATCAATGAATAGAAAAAAATCATAAAACATTTACCTGTAAATGCCACAATGGTAAGCATCAGGAAAACCTTCATCTTTGTTGTCTTTAGCTAAAAACACAAAGTAGATGGATTTCATGAAACTTCTATGCAATCAGCATTTAGCTTGCTTTCTTTTTTTTTTTTAAATCAATGTTGTCCAACTCACCTCTTTGGAAATATTCCCTGCTGAACGCTTTCTCAGTCCAGTGCTTGTGAGTGTAGACACAGCTGTGTTATATAGGCAGGCGATTAGTGGATAGTTCAATCCAAAGTCCAACAGTAAGTGTCTGGTTGTCAGTGCCACTCTTCTTTTTTCACTTTCACTGGTGCTGTAATTAGGCAGACATCATATCACATTGTATTTTGGACCCACAACCTAGGTTGGAGCCTTTGCATGAAAGCTGAAAAATCTGATAGCAAGCTTCACCTTTGTAATGTATCTGAATTTATTTTCGAATGATTGTTCCAATGATGAATAGTAATTCACTATTTCCTCTTAGAAACAAAGACAATGGGATATTTGAATTCTTCGACAAACATTTTTATTGAGTAAAATTTTGCAATCAAATAATAAACTTTGTATTAGAGTAGAATAGCAAAATAGCAGTAAAGATTACCTTTAGGCTGCTATAGTTAATAGTTTTGTTTGAATCACCCAGGAGCTATGTGTTCACAAATGCAAACCAATATCACCTACAGTTCCAGGACAAAACTCATGTAAACACGGTGAGAATAATTATGGAAAATTCCACTGAGGCAGTAAGCACGTGTTAGGATTGAACCCAGGACTCAAAGCTATTAAGTGACAGCTCTACCTCGTGGACCACTGTGCTGCCTGGAAAGCATAGAAAGCATATGAAATGTTGGTTATAAATTCAGCTCAACTCCTGAAACAAAGAAAGCTAAAACATTAGTAACAGTCAAATGCCCTTGATGGGCAGCACGGTGGTGTAGTGGTTAGCACTGTCACCTCACAGCAAGAAGGTCCTGGGTTCAAGCCCAGCAGCTGACGAGGGCCTTTCTGTGTGGAGTTTATATGTTCTCCCCATGTCTGTGTGGGTTTCCCCCACAGTCCAAAGACATGCAGGTTAGGCTAATTGGTGGCTCTAAAGTGACTGTGACAAATGGTTGATTGTTTCTGTGTGTTAGCTCTGCGATGGCCTAGTGACTTGTCCAGGGTGTACCCCGCCTCTCGCCCATAGTTAGCTGGGATAGGCTCCAGCTTGCCTGTGACCCTGTATAGAATAAGTGGCTACAGCTGATGGATGGAAATGCCTTGATGACAAAGCCACAAACAACACCAATAGCTCTGCTACACATCTAATTACAGTTGCTCCATCAAATAGGAACAATAATAGAAAAATACTCAATCAACTTGAAATACTAACAGCATTGTATTATCATACTATTGGAATGTTTTAGATCATATTTATGTTAGTTATGTCCATGGTGACCCAACATTACCAATTAGACCTTCATTGGACTATACATTTCTGAAATCTATGCTCTATGCTTTGTTTTTTACACACTTTTTTAAAAACAAAAACCTTTCCTCAGGTTTATAGAATGAAACCAAAGCTTTCATTGTATCTGTAGTCATTATAAAACAGTTGCTGCCAATATTTCTCATTGTATGAGCTTTTGGTCACTCATTACAGTGATGATAGTCTATCTGTCTACATGTGTCTGATCAGTACTGGAAATTTCACTCCTCTCCACCCAACTTTAATCACAAAGCCAGCGTGGAGGTACAGAGTCCACTGACAACACACAAAGTGTACCCAAGAGTTTTCCTTAGTCTGAATCATACTGAAACAAACAACAGGCAGTCTCAATGTACACTGTGTGATAAACAGACAATATATCATTTATCACACCTATGAACCAGTCCATGATAAAGAAACTGGGAATGTTATGTCAATCTTTATTGACCTTTAGTGTTATAAATACTTGGGCCAGATATTAAACCTTTTCGAAGTTGTGTTTAAAAAAAATGAAAACATATTTGCATTTAGTGGAGGTAGATGGAATATGCCACAGAATGAGTTGTACTCCTCTCCACAAAGTTATTATAGCGGAGCTCCATACTTAACAGAATATGCATCAACCTGATTTTTGATGGCCTTTGACCGTATGACATCTGTACGTATGTACGAACAACGAACATGTACCACCACAGGGAACCCGATCCTTAGTACAAGGCAATGTATCTTATAAACACTTGATCACCGGACAATGAAATTTGTATCTTTATTTACACAAGATAGATGGGTTTGTATCCAGTGCTTATTTTTAATTTGCTTTTTAGAAAATAATGTGGGATTATTTCCTAGCACATTTTACACTCATCGGGAGCGCCACTTTTAGGCAGTATCTAAATCTCTATATGAATGAATATTTTAACTATGAGGTAGATGATAACTCCCATCCACCAGGTCCCCAGGTTGCAGATAGGTGAATGGCCTCTAGATATAGAGGCTAGCTGCGAATAACCAAGAAGCAGTCCTGGACAAAATCACAGGTTGCCTGTTGGCAAGGCATAGTACCCGGAAGCCACCCTACCAGGGTTACGGCGAAACTGTGGGCAGCAGCGCAGTGAATGTGATTCAGTGAAAGAGCCTCTTATTGAGACCAACAGTGCAATTCACTTGACCTCAAGCAGATGAACAATTTTTGTCAATGGATGAGGTCACCCAGTGTTTTCAGAAAGCTACTCCAATACACGTAGAATTGGCACATCACGTGCATTACTTCCAGCTATCAAAAAGATGACAAGTACAAATCACAGCACAATGGTTGAAACCCATAAATGTATTGATACCAGATCAACTCAAGATTCTCCAATGGAATCATATGAAGGGATAACTCTAAACAGACCAGAGCAAGTTACTCCTGATGGAAATGATCAAGTATCAGCACCAAAACCTAAATTTGTCAGATGCTTAAAACCGACCATCATAAGTTCTCTCAACAAGTGCACGCTCAATCAAACTGGCCGCACTGAAGAACTGTGTTTTTTAGCAAATGCATTCAACATCGAAATGATATGTATTCAGGATCACAAATTCTACTAACCCAATGAGGAAATTAAGCATCACAAAAAACATCGCAATTACCAGCTATTTACAAGCTTGTGCTGGAAAAACGCAGTAAACATTCCTGTTGGAGGAGTAGGATTCCTATTATCAAGGAAAGCACAAGAATGCCTCTCCAAGATTGAAAAGATCAACAATTGTTGCATAATTGCTGAGCTTTACTCAAATCCTGTAACCACTATCATTAGCTGTTACAGTCCCTATAATAATAGTCTTGAAGAAGCAGCAAACAAGTTTTAAAAAGAACTGAAGTCGGCATGTAACAACATACCTGTTCACAATCTTCTTTTGGTTTGCGGTGACTTTAATGCTAGAATAGGAGGTACAGATGCTCTTTTTACTTATCACTCAGAAACCAACCGAAATGGAGAAAAGCAGACTTCATAACCAAACTGAATCAATGTGCAATGAACACCAGACTTATGAATAAGCCCAGCAAACTCTGGACCTTTCAGCATCCTTTTGGAGCAAAAGCCCAAATAGATTATATACTTATCGGAAAGAAATGGATGAACAGCATCAAAAACTGTCAAGCATACTCTCCTTTTAAGAGTGTGTTATCAGATCACAGAGTAGCGTCAGCAAAGATCAAAAGCAGCTTCCATACACAGAAAAGGAGACCAGGTAACCCAATGAATCATGTTGACTGCCAGCTAGTAATGAAGGATCCAAACCTCACTAAAAACTATGCGATTGCAGTCTCCAAGAGGTTTTCAGCACTGTGTCCGGAGGAAGGAAATCCCTGTGATAAATATCAATTGATTGAGGATAGTGTTGAAGAGATAGCATTGAGCACTCTACCCAAAAAGAAGAAGACAAAGTACTCACAAAAGACTGTTTCCACACATGAGCTGGTAAAAAAAAAAAAAGCAAAGGAGGAACTTGAAAAGCAAAGCGTCTACATCTTATCCCCATCTGCTGAAAACAAAGCAAAAGTAGACAGAACGAGAAACAACCTTTAAAGAGCATATGACACTGTAATTGAGCACCTTCCAAAAAATAAGGCCTCTGGCCCAGATAACATACCAGCGATCATCTGGAAAGACCAAAACTTCCATCCAATCCTCCTTGAAACCTGCAACCATGTCTTTGATGCCTATGATGCTCCACCACTATGGCTCTCTTCACATACAATACATGTTCCAAAGAAAGGTAACCTGGCCTTCTTTAAGAACTACAGGGGAATAGCTCTCACTGCAATAGCAGCTAAGATCTACAATACGCTGATTCTCAACAGACTCTTTCCTGCTCTAAATCCAATATTGCGGAGAAATCAGAATGGGTTTTGGAAAGGTAGAGCCACAACCTCACAAGTCTTATCCTTACACAAAATTATTGAGGAAATGAGCAATGGCAATAAAGAATTCACGATCGTGTTTGTAGACTTCATGAAAGCTTTTGACTCCATCAACAGGGAAATCATGTTTGAGATATTGACGCTATATGGCATACCAGATAAGTTCATCAAAGCCATTAAAGCATTATGCATCAACATCAAATCCAGGGTAGTCACCCCCGGTGGAGAAACAGGCTACTTCGATATAGTGGCAGGAGTTCTCCAGGGAGACACGTTAGCTCCATTTCTGTTTATTCTCATGTTGGATTATGTACTTAGGATATCAACAACACTAAATGATTTATGCTGAAGTCCAGAAGAAGCTCAAGATACCCTCCTAAGTACATCACTGATCTAGACTTGGCAGATGACCTAGCCCTTCCGTCTAATACTGTGGCAAATGCACAATCCTTATTGTTGGCTCTCAAATCTGCTGCTGCTCATCTCATCTCATTATCTCTAGCCGCTTTATCTTGTTCTACAGGGTCGCAGGCAAGCTGGAGCCTCATCTCATCTCATCTCATTATCTGTAGCCGCTTTATCCTGTTCTACAGGGTCGCAGGTGAGCTGGAGCCTATCCCAGCTGACTACGGGCTAAAGGCGGGGTACACCCTGAACAAGTCTCCAGGTCATCACAGGGCTGACACATAGACACAGACAACCATTCACACTCACACCTACAGTCAATTTAGAGTCACCAGTTAACTTAACCTGCGTGTCTTTGGACTGTGGGGGAAACCGGAGCACCCGGAGGAAACCCATGCGGACACGGGGAGAACATGCAAACTCCGCACAGAAAGGCCCTCGCCGGCCACGGGGCTCGAACCCGGACCTTCTTGCTGTGAGGCGACAGCGCTAACCACTACACCACTGTGCTGCCCAACTTGCTAATATAATACTAATAAAAATTCTTTGAAAATTTGGAACTTGTAAAGTTTCCTTGGGACCATTTCTATGATCATGTAGACACCTTGGAAAGTCCTGTACTGTGGTGGGTTTCCCAAAAGCCTTTTAACACTAAGAGTATATTAACTAGGAGTGTGTGTTCATTGTGCTGCTTGATCTACTACTTAATAATGATCTTTGTGCTGCAATGCTTTTGGGAAACCCACCCCAGATCTGTTGTACTTGACGGCAGTCTGTCGATCTTGAGAAGTTCCCTTGCCTTGCTAACTTTCTGCACAGTTTCATTTCATTTCATTTGAACAGCATACTGTTGGTTCAATGGATTAAATCAGAGGTTTCACAATGAAATATTCCACATGAACAATCCTTAAAATCCTGGCTGGTGGTGCCTGTTGGTTTTAAAGTCCATATAATTAGTCTCTTCTTTGACAGCATTAAGATGAATTTCAACCTGCCTCTTCTGAGGTTTCATTTAAACCCTCATTTACTGCTAATCTTTGATCTATAAGCTATTTAGGAAGTGACTGAATGTTAGGTCTAGTATAAAAGGGTACTTTAATCTTCAACTAGGCTTAATCCTTTTTCAGAAAACTGCCCATGGATTAACAAAGATGTAGACATTTGAATCACTGTGGAAAAGAATACCAACCCGTATCTCTGGTCATGCTCTTCAATTAAGAAACCGGTTTGAAACATAACAGCAGAAAGCTGCTGGGTGGAATGATTAGATCTAATGGCACCATCTTACTGTGGAAACCTGGTACTACAGGTGAATGTATTCTGTCTTGATATCAAACACATTTTATGTAATGGGCCATATTACACTTAGTACAATGTCAAATGGGCTAAACCAAAAAATAAGTTGACCAAGAAATAGACTAAAAACACATCAACAACTCATTTTAAAGGTGTTCATTTCTAGCATTTATCTTAAAGATTAAATAGATTAACAAATTATAATTCATTACAAAATTATATGCATGTATACAGTACCAGTCAAAAGTTTGTACACCCCTACTCTACTCATTCATAGGTTCTTCTGTATTCTGATGATTTTCTACATTGTAGAACAATACCGAAGACATCACAGCTATGAAATAACATGGAACATACAGTGGTGCCTGAAAGACCTAAAACATCATCAGATTTTCACACAAGTCCTAAAAGTAGATAAAGAAAACCCAGTTAAACAAATGAGACAAAAAATATTCTACTCGGTCATTTATTTATTGAGGAAAATGATCCAATATTACATATCTGTGAGTGGCAAAAGTATGTGAACCTCTAGGATTAGCAGTTAATTTGAAGGTGAAATTAGAGTCAGGTGTTTTCAATCAATGGGATGACAATCAGGTGTGAGTGGGCACCCTGTTTTATTTAAAGAACAGGGATCAATCAAAGTCTGATCTTCACAACACATTTGTGGAAGTGGATCATGGCACGAACAACGGAGATTTCTGAAGACCGCAGAAAAAGCGTTGTTGATACTCATCAGGCTAGAAAAGATTACAAAACCATCTCTAAAGAGTTTGGACTCCACCAATCCACAGTCAGACAGATTTTGTACAAATGGAGGAAATTCAAGACCATTGTTACCCTCCCAGGAGTGGTCGACCAACAAAGATCACTCCAAGAGCAAGGCGTGTAGTAGTCGGCGAGGTCACAAAGGACCCCAGGGTAACTTCTAAGCAACTGAAAGCCTCTCTCACATTGGTTAATGTTAATGTTCATGACTCCACCATCAGAAGAACACTGAACAACAATAGTGTACATGGCAGAGTTGCAAGGAGAAAACCACTGCTCTCCAAAAAGAACCATTGCTGCTCATCTGCAGTTTGCTAAAGATCACTTGGACAAGCCAGAAGGCTATTGGAAAAATGTTTGTGGATGGATGAGACCAAAATACAACTTTTTGGTTTAAATGAGAAGCGTTATGTTTGGAGAAAGGAAAACACTGGATTCCAGCATAAGAACCTTATCCCATCTGTGAAACATGGTGGTGGTAGTATCATGGTTTGGGCCTGTTTTGCTGCATCTGGGCCAGGACGGCTTACCATCATTGATGGAACAATGAATTCTGAATTATACCAGCGAATTCTGAAGGAAAATCTCAGGACATCTGTCCATGAACTGAATCTCAAGAGAAGGTGGGTCATGCAGCAAGACAATGACCCTAATCACACAAGTTGTTCTACCAAAGAATGGTTAAAGAAGAATAAAGTTAATGTTTTGGAATGGCCAAGTCAAAGTCCTGACCTTAATCCAATCAAAATTGGATTAATCATGACATCATGAAGCTGGAGAGTGTACGCTGGCATATTGACTGCCGTTGCTCGCTGGAATTTATGCTATGAACTAACTATATTTACCTTTTGCATTTTGGATTACTGAACTACTTACAAGGATTGTACCAGTGGATTGTTTATCTAAATAAAATATTGGATTAGGCTTTCTCAACTTGGTCAGCTTGGATGTCTTTCTCTCTTGCGGGTGATGCTAGTTTTCATCACCAGCCTAACTCGAGCCCTCGCAGTCACTGACACCACTGATTGCCCGGCGTATAGGCATGTGTAAGTCTCTCCTTCCTCATGTTTATATTCTGGACCTAGCATTTTAACTTGAGTGGGTAGCTTCTACTACCATCTCTAGCTAATGCTGATTTCAGTTTGTCTGTCGGCTGCTGGCTAACAAGGACCAACCTAACTTGGAGGTGGGTAAATTAGCTAGCTTGGCAATCTATGGGGAGTTCAAAATGCTTCCTGGTTGCTTAGCTGTAGACAGCCACACACTTTTTGCCATCCTTTGGATGTTGTAGATTATCTACATTTGCTGCCTCTCCATAACACTACATTTGACCATGGGTTTCTCATACTCTTCAGCCAATCTCCTAAAAATGAACTTGTTGCCTTTCCATCTACCTGTTGGAATTTAAAGACAATGTGTCAACCTATGCATTGCTTGCCAGCCTCGTTATATTCACCGAGGCTCACGTCGTAGATTTTGCCAACAGGTTGTAGTATGTGACGGCACCATCCCCACTATCTGGTCCACGCTGCCCACTCAACCCCCAGCCAGGCAATGCAGAGGTGGTGGTGTTAACTTTGGCAATCTACTGAGTATAAACTCTTGTCCTACAATACCTGCAGACATCTCTGTCAGGTACCAAATCCTGACACACTGGTCACCTCGCTCTTTCCCTGCTAAGGCAAGCGTTTTAAGTGGTGGAGTCGTCGTCTTCTTTTGGCTGCTCCCGATTAGGTGTCGCCACAGCGGATCTTTCATCTCCATTGCTCCCTGTCTTCCGCATCCTTCTCTACCACACCTACCACTTTCATGTCCTCTCTCACCACATCCATGTATCTCCTCTTTGGCCTTCCTCATTTTCATTTGCCTGGCAGCTCCATCTTCAACATTCTCCTTCCAACATGCTCTGCATCTCTTCTCAGGATGTGCCCATACCATCTCAGTCTCATCTCTCTTAGCTTAATTCCCAAGCTCTCCACATGTGCTGTCCCTCTGATGTGCTCGTTCCTTATCCTGTCCAACCTTGTTACTCCCATCGCAAACCTTAACATCCTCAACTCCACCACCTCCAACTTTGCGTCCTGTCTCTTCATTAAGGGTATGTTCTCCAATCCATACATCACAGCTGGTCTCACTACTGTCTTATACATCTTACCTTTCACTTTTGCTGGGACTTTCCTATCACAAATGGCTCCTGAAATCCTTCTCCAACTGCTCCACCCTGCCTGCACTCTCTTTCTCACCTCATTATCGCAGCCCACATTTTCCTGCACAGTTGACCCCAGGTACTTGAATTCACCAACTTTCTTTACGTCTACTCCTTGCATCTTCACTACACTCTCATCCCCATTCTTATTGATGCACATGTACTCTGTTTTGCTACTGCTCACCTTCATTCCTCTTCGTTCCAATGCATACCTCCATCTCTCCAAACCCAACTCAACCTCCTTTCTACTTTCACCATATATCACAATATCATCCTCAAACATCATGTTCCATGGTGACTCTTGCTTCACTTCATCCATCAAGCTATCCATCACTATGGCAAACAAGAAAGGACTCAAAGCAGATCCTTGATGGAGTCCCACCTTCACCTTGAACCATTCAGTTGTTCCAGCTGCACACCTCACTGCTATTTCACTGTTCTCATGCACCACTCTAATATACTTCTCATTCACTCCACTTTTTCTCATACAATACCATAACTCATCTCTCGGCACTCTATCATATGCCTTCTCCAGGTCTACAAACACACAATGTAGCTTTCTCTGGCCTTCCTTGTACTTCTCCATTAACATTCTTAAAGCAAAAATTGCATCCAACGTGCTCTTCCTTGGTATAAACCTGTACTGCTGTTCACAGATTGCTACCTCTCTTCTCAATCTCACCTCCAATACCCTTTCCCATAGCTTCATAGTGTGGCTCATCAATTTTATTCCTCTGTAATTACTGCAGCTCTGTACATCTCCCTTATTCTTGGATACTGGGACTAGCACACTCTCCATTCATTTGGCATTTTCTCATCTCATCTCATTATCTCTAGCTGCTTTATCCTTCTACAGGGTCGCAGGCAAGCTGGAGCCTATCCCAGCTGACTATGGGCGAAAGGCGGGGTACACCCTGGACAAGTCGCCAGGTCATCACAGGGCTGACACATAGACACAGACAACCATTCACACTCACATTCACACCTACGGTCAATTTAGAGTCACCAGTTAACCTAACCTGCATGTCTTTGGACTGTGGGGGAAACCGGTGCACCCGGAGGAAACCCACGCGGACACGGGGAGAACATGCAAACTCCGCACAGAAAGGCCCTCGCCGGCCACGGGGCTCGAACCCGGACCTTCTTGCTGTGAGGCGACAGCGCTAACCACTACACCACTGTGCCGCCCATTTTCTCAATCTCGTTAGGAACTCCACAGCCGTCTCACCCAAACATCTCCAAGCCTCAATTGGGATACCATCTGGTCCGACTGCTTTCCCAGTCTTCATTCTTTTCATGACTGCCCTCACCTCATCCTTACTAACCAACTCTGCTTCCTGATTTGCTGTCTCCAATGAATCTGACCTTTTCTCTCTTGGATTCTCCTCATTTAATAAATCCTCAAAGTACTCTTTCCACCTTCTTAATACACTCTCTTTGTTTGTCAGCACATTTACATTTCCATCTTTCATCACTCTTACCTGCTGTACATCCCTCGCTTTCCTGTTTCTCTGCCTAGCTAGTCTGTACAGGTCTTTCTCTCCTTCTTTGGTCTCCAGTCTTTCGTACAACTCCTGGTATGCATCTGCTTTCACCTTCGCTACTGCTCTTTTTGCCTTCTGTCCCGTCTCTCTGTATAACCGCCTGCTTTCCTAATCTTTCTGATCATCCCAATTCTTCTTTGCTAGCCTCTTCTCTTTTATAATTTCCTGCACTTCTTTGTTCCACCACCATGTCTCCTTGTCTTCCTTCCTCCTTCCCGATGACCACCCTAACACCTTCCTTGATGCCTCTCTTACTAGTACAGCAGTAGTATTCCAATCTTCTGGCAGACTTCCATGACCACTCAATGCTTGTCTCATTTCTTCCCTAAACTCCTTCTGATGTTCAACCTCTTTTAGTTTCCACCATTTAATCTTCAGCTCCACTATTTCACGCTTCCTTTTTTCACTTTCAAGCTCATCCTGCACACGACCACTTGATGCTGTCTAGCTACACTCTCCCCTGCCATCACTTTACAGTCTCCAATCTCCTTCAGGTTACCCCTTCTGCAGAGTATGTAGTCCACCTGTGTAGATCTTCCTCCACTCTTAAATGTCACCCTGTGCTGCTCTTTCTTCTCGAAGTATGTATTGACTATTGCCAAATTCATCCTCTTTGAAAAATCAACCACAATTTGCCCTTCCACATTTCTCTCTCTTACACCATATCTGCCCATCACGTCCTCATCTCCTCTGTTTCCCTCACCAACATGTCCATTGAAATCTGCTCCAGCATGCGCTCCTCCCTCGGTATACTTTCTACCACTTCACCCATCTTTTCCCAGAAAGACTCTTTCTCTTCATTCTCACATCCAACCTGTGGGGCGTACGCACACACAACATTGATTACCACTCCTTGAATCTCCAACTTCATGCCTATCACTCTATCTGACACCCTCTTCACATCAATCACACTGTTGACCAACTCTCCCCTCAAAACAATACCAATGCCATTTTTCTTTCCATCGACTCCATAATAAAACAACTTGCATCCATCTCCAATGTTCTTGGCCTTGCTTCCTTTACACTTTGTCTCCTGCACACACAAAATGTCCAACTTCCTTCTTTCCATCATACCTGCTAACTCTCTCACTCTGCCAGTGAATGTGGGAACATTCAGTGTTCCTACCCTCAATTCTAAGCTCCTTCCCTTCCATCTTTCACGATCTCTCCTAACACGCCTCCCCCCTCTCTTTCTCCTTCTCTGTTTTCATCATCATCATCATCTCTTCCCACTAGGCACCATTGTCGGCCTTGGGGTGCTTATGCATGAAAATTGTTCAGCATTCACGATAGTTCGCTTCTCGTCATCATAGCCCTTCTAATTTGCTGGGCATCCATCCCCAGAGTCCTTTCTATCTTATTCCAATATATTTTAGGCGTTCTACTATCGAATAGCACCTGCTTTTGTAGTTCTGAATTGTCTAAGCAGCAGACATGACCTATATACTTAAGCTGTTGAATAAGACAGAAATCGCGTATTGGATGGGTCTTTGTGATCTTACATAGTTTTTCCATTAGAAAACTTAAAGCTCCAGTCCAAGGGTGTTTCATTGTGATTTTCGGTGTCTGTGTTTATTGATTGCCTGTGGCTAGGTGCATTCTTCCTTTCAAATCCCCCTTTTACCATCTTCCTGAGGAAACCATGCCAGATTACTTCCACTTTATTGAGTTCTCCTTCCAATAGCTGCCAAGTTTGTATATTATACAGAAGATGCGATCGTACGCACATCGTTAGAAATTTTATCCGAGTATCCATTCGTATCTGTTTATCTGTGAGAATATTCTTAAGTTCATTCCATTTCTCATAGGTGGAGCTCATTCTTGCATGAAGAAAGGACATGGTGTTATCTGAATTTGTGATAGTGTATCCGAGGTATTTAAATTTCCTGACATTCTTGATCTTCTTATCGCCAAGAGACACTATGCTTTCCTTCTCCATCAAGGCTACATCAGTATTAAACACCATAGTTTCGGTCTTGTCATATGACATCTGTAGCCTAAACGGCTTGAACGTTTTATCATATATTGTCAGTATATGTTGCAGTTCCTCAGTCGAGTTAGCAAATACAACCTGGTCATCAGCATATAGAAGCTCGGTAATGTTGCTGTTTCCCTGGGCTGATGTTTTTCTCCGCAGTTCCCTTGATGATACTTCGTTAGGGATGGTATACTCTATGTGGAAGCTTGCTTCCAGGATTGCTATTTGTACTTCTTGACGTGCAATTCTTACCACAAAGTCCATATAGATGTTAAATAATGGCGGAGACTCAAGGGCCCCTTGGCAACATCCAACAACAGTCTTAAAAAAATTGTTTGAACCCTTAATACATGCCTTTGTGCCTGTGTAGAGGATTCAGAGTATGGATGTTAGTGTAGGACATTTTAAACGAATGTCAAGGCAGCGAAATAAGGCATCCCGAGGGATCCAGTCGTGTGCAGCTCTGAGATCGATAAACGCCACAAAAACGGGAACTTTTGACTTCTTTGAGAATTCAAGAACATGACGTAAAATAAATATGGCATCAGTAGTTGACCTGTTGGCCCGAAATCCAAATTGTGTTGGTAGCAGGATCTTTTCATAGCTCTCCCTGATCCTCTTAATGATAACACCAGATAACACCTTTGATAGAGTTGCAATTATGCTTAATCCTCTGTAGTTTTCAGGTAAGGATCTCAGCCCTCTCTTGTGTAAACAAGTTATGGACACTTCCAGCCATTTTGTGGGGACAACTTGACACAACCATACCATTTGCATTAGAAGTGTTATGTACTTCATTAGTGTTTCTCATGTTGAGTATTTCAGCTGTTCAGAGTGTATATTGTCCGTCCCTTGGCATCTACTGTTCTTTAATTTTGCTATGCTAGCCTTGATTTCCAAGCAGTTTGGTGGGCTAGTGTCGATGACAGGAAGGTCAGCAGGTGGTAATAGGTGAGGGGAATCATCAGGGTGTTCTAATTCTGGCTGTGGGCTGTAGGAGCGAGCTGCAAAGTGTTCAGAGAAGTGTTCTTCCAATTTTTTGGTTTGTATCATTGATCTTTTCACTCATGATAGTGAGGTACATCTTTTCATCAGCCTAAACTCCTCCTCTGTATCACGCTGTTCGCTGGCATAGTTAAGTTGATTAGCCTTGGCTGTAAAATAGACATTTTTCAGCTTGATGCAAGCTTTCCTGACTTCGTAAGATAGTACTTTCTTCTTAACTGGATCTTTCTCTTTGTGGTATTGACTCAGCAGATCCTGATATTCTTCATTCGACCATGGTTTCTTCAGCTCATTATTTGACCTCGGTGGGATGGTTTCTGTTGATGCCTGTTGTATTACACTTGTTAGCAGCTCTTCAGCTTCGTCAGACATCTGAGACATTTGCTTAGTTAGTAGCAGAGAATCAAGTGCGCCGCTATACAAGTCTCGTATGGATGGATCATCTCTCAGTCGGCGAAGATCAGGATGCTTTTATCCGGCCGTATTTTGCGAGAGGTCTTCTTTAGCATTTTCCTTGTGGGAAAAAGAGCATCCATAACTACAATACGATGATCTGACTCAAATGGCAGGCTTTGCATCAGGTATGATCTGCAGTTGGTAGTTGCATGTTTCACATACCATTCCACCACTATGTAATCCAATCTATGTTTATAACCAAGTTTTGAATGAAAGGACCACCTGTGTTCGTCTGTTCTTGTCGTGAACATGGTATTCAGGATAAACAGTGAGTTCTCTTCTGCTGTTTCAATGAGTTTGGTTCCATTGAAGCTCGTTGGATTCTCATCGTGATGAGGGCCAATGCTTCTCCAGTTCTCGGATTCACAGTCATTGCCAATAGTAGCATTAAAGTCTCCAGCAACAATAGTCTTAAAGGAAGGATGTTTTTTCTTCATACCTTGTACTGCTTTGTTAAGCTTGTGATAGAAAGTTTCCTTTGTACCGGTGGCATAATCTTCAGTAGGACAATAGCAGCTATATACTGCCAGTTTTACTCCATGAACTTTAACTACCGTGAGTCTTCCTTCGATGATATGCTGAATATCTAGCAATATGACATGTGGTGCCAGGGCTACAGCAACACCAGCCTGTGCAGTCTTCATGCCATTGTACACAAGGTGCCATCCCTTTAATATATCATCATCAAAGCATATTTCGCCTTCCCCTCTTTGTCGCATTTCCTGCATACAGGTAATGTCATGACCTAACCATTTGCAGTGTGTGACACAGTCTACTAATTTGCTTTCACACCTGCACGTTCTAACATTGATGGTACCAAGACAAAATTTGTGGTACTTCTGTTCCATATCATAAACACCACATGAATACCATACAAATACCATACAAACACCACCAAACACTACAACAAGGCTATCCAAATTCTCACTCCAGTATCACCTCTTTCCATACACATGTAACCTTTTCATAAAACTAACTATATGCCTTTTTAAGCTTTAACCACAAAGAAAGAGGCTACTTCACTTCTGTGGTGCCATTGCTCCATTGGCTCACCTAACCGCGTTGTTTTGGTGCAACAGTAGCACACTTTCCACCAGCACCCTGTTGACCAACAGTACCGGAGGCAGTCGTTGTTAACCCAGGCCCCGACCGATCCGGTATGGTATTTCTCTTTTCATTCCGCATGTTAGATTTGGCACAGTTTTACGCCGGGTGCCCTTCCTGACGCAACCCTCTCCAATTTATCCGGGCTAGGGACCGGCACCAAAGTACGCTTATGCACCTCCAGTGGCTGGATTGTTTTAAGCTGTGGAGTAAATGCAGCAAATCTTTGTCGGCTAAAATTTTGTGGCAATATGTCATCGGAGCAGGCTGCTCAGCAAATACCGGACATCCCACCATTCAAATTTGCCCTTATAAATGCTCGGTCCTTATCAAATAAAACCTTCATTTTAAATGATAGTTTTATGTCTCATCAGCTGGACTTTGTATTTGTAACCGAGACTTGGCTTAACATTGGTGATTTCTCCTCACTTGGTGATCTCTGTCCTCCCCACTGCAGCTTCTTTAATTCCCCAAGGAGTACAGGTCGTGGAGGTGGCTTAGCCACTGTTTTTAAAAATTGTTTTAATTGCAGAACTATGCCTGTCGATCCCTACTCTTCTTTTGAAGTGCAGCTACTAAAGATTAATGTCACTACCCCTGTTCTGTGTGCACCTAAAACTAACAGTAATTTCATTCAAGAGTTTTCTGATCTGCTATTGTTTATGGCCTCTCGCTCTGATAAATTTTTTATTGTAGGGGATTTTAACATTCATATCTGTTGTCCATCAAAACCAAGGAGTTTTTATGCCTCATGGATTCTTTTGATCTCATTCAATCAGTATCGGCGCCAACACATCAGAAGGACCACACATTAGATCATCTGGTTTCTCTGTCTCTAACCTTGACATTGTTGATATTGGTGTCTCTGATCATTTTATGGTTGTGTTTGAATCCATAATGTACGGTATTGTCCCCTTTCCACCCCCTCCCAGCCCCCCTCCCTTGTCTGGTCTATAAACTCAGCCGCAGCCTCTCAATTCTCCAACACATTCATGTTCATACCTACCTACATACCTGCCTCGTATCTCTAATACCCTTCTCTCCTGCACTGACATTGAAGTGCTAGTCACTCTCTTTAACTCATCCTGCTCTGACACTCTGGACTGTGTAGCCCCTTTAAAACTAGAGAGACCCAAGGTTAGTACTCTAAGCACCCCCTGGCTGAATGATTCCACCCGTGCTCTTAGACAAGCTTGCAGGAGAGCAGAGCGCAAATGGAAAAAAGACAAACTCCAGGTTTCATACGAAATTTTAAGAGATTGTTTAAAGCTATACCAAAGCTCTGTTAGTACAGCTAAGGCAGAAAATTTTGCTGAACTAATTAATAAAAATGCCCATAGACCCAAAATGCTGTTCAACACAATTAACTCCATCTTATACCCTGTTGCTGCTGCTACTTTATCTCTGCTTCTACTACTGAAACCTGTGAGAATTTTTTTAATTTCTTTATTGATAAAATTGACAATATAAGATCTCACATTTCACCCCCAGACTCTGATCCCTCAGAGGCTCATCATCCAGTCAGCTGTCTTCCTAGCTGAGGTGGTCTCACATATGAAACCCACTTATTGTCCCTTAGATGTGATACCGTCACGCCTCTTCAATGAAATTTTTGTCATAATCTGTCCCCTTATTTTGGCTATTATTAACAGCTCTTTAACAAGTGGAATTGTTCCTTCTGGTTTTAGACATGCAACTGTGCAACATCTGCTAAAGAAACCTAGCCTAGACCCTAACGACCAAAAAAACTACAGGCCTATCTCCAAGCTACCTTTCATCTCTAGTATTTTGGAAAAAGTTGTTTTCTCTCAGGTTTCTCCTTCCTTAAACACTTTCAATATCTTTGACAAATTTCAGTCTGGTCTCAGAGCGCAGTATAATACCGAATCCGCTCTGTTGAAGGTCTATAACGACATCCTTCTCTTTGTTGACTCTGGTTCTTGTGCCATTTTAGTTCTGCTTGATCTCAGTGCAGCATTTGATACTGTTGATCATGACATCCTTCTAAAACGTTGAAGGTTGAAGTTGGTCTGCAGGGCCCAGTGCTAACATGGTTTACCTCTTACCCGGGAGACAGAACATTTTCAGTCAAAATGGGAAACTGTTCCTCTTCCCCTGCTCTCATTAACTGTGGAATCTCCCAAGGATCAATCCTAGGGCCTCTTTTATTTTCTCTATACATGCTTTCCATTGGCTCCATGTTTGACAAATTTTGTATCACTGTTATGCGGATGACACACAGCTTTACCTACCAGTTACACCCAACAGTGCTTGTTCATTGAACAACCTTTTTAACTGTCTAGACGATGTCAAATGCTGAATGGCGAGGAACTTCCTACAACTAAATGAGAACAAAACTGATGTCATTATATTTGGCCCGACTAGCTCTGACTCTAGCCTAACCAATGTGCTTGGTCCTCTGTCTACAAATTTGCACAATGAAGTTAGAAATCTTGATGTGTTCTTGGACACCTCTTTGAATTTTAACAAACAAGTCAGTAATGCTTTTAGATTTTATTTTTATCATCTTATGTTATTCTATCTACTTGTTTTCCTTTAATCTGCCTCATTATGGGAAGCACTTTGGGTCGACTTCTGTTGTTTTAAATGTGCTATACAAATAAATGACTTGATTCGAAATGTTGTGGAAGGACCTGAAGCGAGCCGTTCATGTGAGGAAACCCACCAACATCCCAGAGTTGAAGCTGTTCTGCACAGAGGAATGGGCTAAAATTCCTCCAAGCCAGTGTGCAGGACTGATCAACAGTTACCAGAAACGTTTAGTTGCAGTTATTGCTGCACAAGGGGGTCACACCAGATACTGAAAGCAAAGGTTCACATACTTTTGCCACTCACAGATATGTAATATTGGATTATTTTCCTCAATGAATAAATGACCAAGTATAATACTTTTGTCTCATTTGTTTAACTGGATTCTCATTATCTACTTTAGGACTTGTGTGAAAATCTGATGTTTTAGGTCATATTTATGCAGAAATATAGAAAATTCTAAAGGGTTCACAAACTTTCAAGCAACACTGTACATGGAATTATGTGGTAAACAAAAATGTGTTTAAAAAAAAAAGTACGTTTCATGTTTTAGATTCTTCAAAGTAGCCATTGTTTACCTTGATGATGCTTTGCACACCATTGGCATTACCTTAACCAGCCTCATGAGGTAGTCACCTGGAATGCTTTTCAATTAACAGGTGTGCCTCATCAAAAGTTAATTAGTGTAATTTCTTACTTAATATGTTTGAAATCAAATAGTAAATAATAAAAATACAGTAAATAGCCCTATTCCACAACTGTAGTAGTCCATATGTCAAGAACCGCTCAACTTAGTAAAGAGAAACATCCATCATTACTTTAAGATACAAAGTGATTTTTAATTAATAAAAATCAAGAAAAAACATTGAATTAGAAGGTGTGTCCAAACCTTTGACTAGTGCTGTTTTTGCAAAAAAATTTTTATATTATATATATATATATATATATATATATATATATATATATATATATATATATATGAGTGAGTGAGAGAGAGAGAGAGCGAGAGAGAGGACTGAAAGGCTTTCATAGCAGGAAAGATAGGCTGCACCACAATTTCTACACAATGGAAAATAGAGGAAATTAAAGAAGTGTGAAATAAAGCAACAGTTTTATTTACAGTGCTTATATTGATACACGACTGTAAAAATATTACAATCATAAATATTATTTCCTCTTCATTCCAGCCAGCTCTGAGAAGAGACTAGTTATTGGTGGACTTTTAATGGGAGACCAAATCACTGAGATCAATCAAGAGTCCAGATTATAGGTCCAGTGAACTGGTGGCAATAATGACCATTACAGGTTCACTTCCAGTTTAAGGGCTCAGGGTGAAGTTGGCCCCAAACAGGCTTAGAAACAACAGGAATCTCCCGTCTTAGCTCATGAAGCTTCTCTAGATGGTGTTTCTCTGATTCTATGGTTTCTTGGTCTTCCAGTAACTCACGGATGACTGCTTTAAGATGGTGCAGTCCGAGGCCAGTCAGGGCTGAAACAGGAACGGTGTGTTTAAAATGGAGAAAGTTTTTGGGTATCATGTCCTCAGGCAGGAAATGACTCCACTCTGAACAAAGGAGAGCAGTGGGTTAAGAAAGCTGCGCTATTGAAACTTCAATTTTAAAGATATTTAATAGAGATAAGCAGGGCAGAAAAGTAGCTCCACCATCACAGATACACAAATCTCAATGGATGAATCAACGAGGGGGAGAAAAAGAAAAAAGTATGCCATTTTCTTATAAAATCAATGACCAGAGTCTCAATGATATCTTACTCTGTAATGCCATCTAAAACCAGTTATGTTGCATGCCAACTATTTAGTTCTTAAACATCCTACACACCACAGAAGAATGGAGAACCTACAGTACTGTGCAAAAGTCTTTGGAACCCTTCCCCCCCCATACAAACATTGCAGTAGATTTCAATTTTATGATTTCTGTCAATACAAAAACATTTTAGGGTTCCAAATATTCATTTTCCAGCACAAAATTAAATGTTTCAGAAAAAAAAAAGTTTGTATCTGAGCAGCAGAAGAGCCCACTTTTCAGATTAAAAAAGAAAACATAATGAAGGCTTCTGGGTTTTGCTGCAAAATTAAGAAGCAAGTGTGACAGTCAAAGTGTCCAGAAGAACTGTGGCTGCTTCTGCAAGATACTCAGTAAAACCTACAGCTCATTTCCTTATCAAACTGCACTCTTTGTACCTGAGACTATTTATATTTAAAAAAAAAAAGGTCGTCTCACACCAAATATTGACTTTGTTTAATTTATTAAAGCTTACTGCTGTTTATAGTATTTTTTTTAATGTTGAAACATTTCATTTCATTATTTTTGAGCCATTTTTGGTCTACAGCATTTCTTTACATATGCCTAAGACTTTTGCATGGACTTTTTGCACAGGTACACCCTGTTTCCACTATTCTGAATTACTGAAGCGACCAGGGTTCTCACCCTCTTGATTCTCGAGCTGGGTCTCCAGCTCTCTGAACTTCTCCTCAGCATCAGGCAGGTCCATCTTATTAACCACCAGGACAGCTGGCTTCAACAGCAGCTCCTCTTTATACAACTCCAGCTCCTGACATGGAAGACAAAGTCCAGGCTGAGATTAGCAGATGAAATTCACATTCTCACAAGATGATGGCAATTAAAACTCCTGATGAAAAATATATGAATTTGATAACCAGTATGAAATGATAAAAAAAAAAATAATATATAGATTTAGGCACTGCCTAAAAGCGGAGCTCCCATCTGTTTCTGGGTTGTAGAATCTTTTTTTTTATAACATAGCCAGTCTCTTTTGTTTTATTTCTTTACTGGCTAGCACTGACCACAAGGCGGTGTGTATGACTGGTAATTACTAACACTGGCCACTAGGCGGTGTGTATGACTGGTAATTACTAACATTGACCACTAGGCGGTGTGTATGACTGGTGGTACACGTACAAACCACAAAAAATCGACTCGATGGGTTTACCATTTTTTCTTAGGTATGGTGCTCCGCTGGGAGCTCCGCTATAATGAGAACACATGTACTGAACTTTTCTACACATAGGCAGGGAAAAAACTAGTTGACTAGTGAAATACATGGCTTCAGATTTGCAAATCATTCTGTAGAGAATAAAGTGATAAATATGGTCATTAATTTTAGATCAAAGAAGAGTGAGCTATTCTCACTGTTACTGTAATCCATATTTTTATTTTAAATAATAAGAACATGTTCTGCTTTTCTGAATGCTTTTTTGTTTGTTTAATCATCACTAGGCTGTACCTTTGTGAGTAGCTGCACTGCTTCAAATGCAGATCTAAATGGTGTTTTACTGGCCAGGTGAAACCCACAGACATCAACCTGAGACATCAGAGACAAAGAATTTTATATAGTATATATGGGCTCATTTTAAATAAACAGTTAATCAACAAGACAGAGACACACACATTATATAAAACCACATACCACAAACATGAGCTGTTTCATTCTTTCTACATGTTTTAAAAACTTGTGGCCCATGCCTCGGTTGATGTGAGCACCCTCGATCAAGCCGGGCAAGTCCGCCACGGACACCTATAACAAAAAGAAAATTTTAAAAAGGCTGGTCACACAGAACTTCAAACATGATAAAGGACCACTGTAAGTAAAGGTGACTGACGCTATCATCATCAGTGCAGAAGTGGAAGCCCAAGACAGAGACACACACATTAACCACATACCACAAGGCATGGGCCACAACCCCAAAATCAGAAAAAGTTGGGACGGTAAGGAAAATGCAAATAAAAAACGAAAGCAAGAATTTTTAAATTTACTTTGCCTTGTATTTCATTACAGACAATATGAACCCAAGATATTTCATGTTCTGTCTGGTCAACTTCATTTAATTTGTTAAATGTACCACCCATTCCTACAACACATTCCAAAAAAAAAAAAGTTGGGATGGGGCAATTTAGGGCTAGTAATGAGGTAAAACAATTACATAATGATGTGATTTGAACCAGGTGATGTCAACAGGTGATTGTAATCATGACTTGGCACAAAATTAGTATCCAGGAAAGGCCTAGTCTTTGAGGAGCAAATATGGGCTGAGGCTCTCCAGTTTGTCAACAAATGCATGAACAAAAAGTTATTGAAATGTTTAAAAATAAACATGCTCCTCAAAGAAAGACAGCAAGAGTGCTCCGAGAGCACAATATCCCCCGCTGGTAACTATGCCATAACTCTGGTAAAATGTGACTGAATTGAACGAAATTGCAATTTGCATATTAGCGACATATAACAAAGAATGCTGTCAAGTTTTGTGAAATTCCTCCAAAAATTGTGAGAGGAGTTGATTTCAGAAGGTGAGTACCCTTCCCGGGACAGATGGGCAGACGGACATCACCACCACATAATCCACCTTCGGGCCTTTTGGCCAGTGGGGGATAAAAATTGTGAGGGAAGTTGATTTCAGAAAGCAAGCACACCTTGATGAAATTGCCAAAGTACAAGTTTGTTAATAATCAAGGGCATAACTCTGGTAAAATTTGCCCAAATTAAACAAAATTTCAATAACTGTCATATAACAAAGCCTTTTGTCAAGTTTTCTGAAATTCCTCCACAAATTGTGAGAGGAGTTGATTTCAGAAGAACATACACCCTCATGAAATTGTCGAAGTACAAGTTATTTAATCAAGGGTCAAAACTCTGGTAAAAATTTTCACAAATTAAATTAAATTACAATATGCATATTACTGTCATATAACAAGGCCTTTTGCCAAGCTTCAAGAAATGTGTCCAAATATTGTGAAAGGAGTTGATGTCAGAAGGCAAGCACACCTTCATGAAATTGTGAAAAGTACAAGGTTGTTAATCAAGGCCACAACTCTGGTAAAATGCAACCGAATTGAACAAAATGCGTACTACCAACATAACAATACCTTTTGCCAAGTTTCGTGAAATTCCCCAAAAAACTGAGAGGAGCTGATGTCAGAAGGAAAAAAAACCTCATGAAATTGTCAAATTATAATTTTGTAAAACAAGGGCTGTAACTCTGGTAAAATGCAACCAAATTTAACGAAATTACAATATGCGTAGGACCAACATACAACAATGCCTCTTTGTAAGGTTTGGTGAAATTCCTCCACAAATTGTGAGGGGAGTTGATTTCAGAAGGAAAACACACTCATGAAATTATCAAATTATAAATTTTGTAAATCCAGGGCTGTAACTCTGGTAAAATGTGACTGAATTTAACAAAATTACAATATGCGTACTACCAACATATACCAAAGAATCCTGCCAAGTTTTGTGAAATTCCTCCAAAAATTGAGAGAGTTGATTTCAGAAGGTGAGCACCCTTCTGAAATGGACGGACGGATATCGCCACGACATACAGTAAACCCCCTTCAGGCCTTTCGGCCAGTGGGGGATAAAAAGGGATTTGGATATTATACCCTCTATGGTGTACAATATCATTAAACCATTCAAGGAATCAGGAGGAATTTCAGTGCATAAAGGGCAATGGCGAAAGCCTAGGCTGAATGCCCATGATCTCTGATCCCTTAGAACCATCTACTTCAGAACAATGCATCAACAACTGTCATTCATCTATAGCTGATATAACCACATGGGCTCAGGATTACTTTGACAAATCTTTGTAACATGTAGGAGTTACAACCACAAAAACTTTACTATGCAAAAAGAAAGTCTTATGTTTACTATGTCCAGAAGCAACGTCAACTTCGCTGGGCTCAGAGCCATCTGGGATGGACAATCACACAGTTGAAACATGTATTGTGGTCAGACCAATCAGTATTCTAGGTCATTTTTTGTAAGAAATGGAGCTTCTGTACTCTGGACCCAAGACAAAAATTACCATCCAGGCTGTTACCAGCAACAAGACCAAAAGTCAGTGCCCTTGGCAAATGTAACTTACACTTCTGTGATGGCAGCATTAATGCAGAAAAGTACATTAAGGTTTTTGAGCAACATATGCAGACTTCAAGACGACATCTTTTCCAGGAATATTTCAACAAGAGACAATGCAAAACCACATTCTGCACACATTACAAAGGCATGGCTGTGGAAGAGGAGGGTGCCTGTTCCCTCTGTCCCCAATAGAGAATGTGTGGCGAAATTTGAAATAAAAAATATGACGACAACCCCGTAATATTGCACACCTTAAGACCTGTTTGCAAGAAGAATGGGGCAAAAGAACACCTGAAACGCTTTATCACTTGGTGTCTTCAGTTCCTAAACATCTTTGAAGTGTTGTGAGAAGGAATGACAATGTTATAAAGTGGCAAATGCTTTACTGTCCCAACTTTTTTTTTTTTAAATGTGTTGCAAGACTAAAAATTAAAATGTGTTTATTTTGAAAAAACAAAATTAATGAAGTAAAAAGGTAAAATAATGTGTTGTATTGCTTTGAGTGCAATACTACATTTCATTGGCTTTGTACCTGTATTCTGCATAATGACAAGAAAGTTGAATCTAATCTAATGTAATACAGGTCAACTATTATTTACAAATTGTTGTTTTCAGTTTTAATTTTAACATACTGTCCCAACTTCTTCTGATTTGGGGCTGTATTATGGTTATAAATCATATATACAAGGAGCTCAATGTACAGTATACGGAGAATAAGAGAGGACTTAAAACAGAACCTTGTGTGACGTCATATTGCACTTAATAACTGGTAGCAGTGTCAAATAAGATCTAAACCAAGCAAAATTTGCCTCGGACAGGGTTCCTACGCAGTATGGAAAAGTATGGAATTTGATTTTAGTATTTTCCAGGTCTGGAAAAGTATGTAAAATGGAAATTAGGGTATGGAGAAATATTTGTGTTTCCAGACCTTTGCCGCTACATAGTAAAATGAAGTTCAACATTCCGACATTCAGTTGAATTTTGCCAAAGAAATGTGTTGAAATGCGGAGGGAGGGAAACGGGTGTTCTGTTGTACTGGCATGCGCTCCGCCACACCCCCTGAACCTGCTTGCTTCTTGCAAGACTTTGGACAAGACGCAGGAAAACCCCCTGCTACAAAACGCCTTTTGAACACGCGTGAACACACATCATAGCTCCAGTCAGTGTAAAAATGCTTATGGCTTATTTGGCAGTGTTGCCAGAATTTGCTAGAAAAATAAGGCACATGGAACCTGAAAACAAGCGACCCAAGACAAAAAAAAAAAACTGCCAACAAAAATATGAAGGCTGTGTACGCAAACGTACATATAAACTGAACAATGCTGTTATTACATTATTATAATTACATTACACAGAGATGCCTACTAGTACGGATTGGCCGTATTTTGTACGGAAAAGTTACGTAAATACGATGTTACGGCAAACAGTGTTATTCTGTACGGAATTATTATAAAGTCTTAAATTCCAGTGAGTTGTTTTTAAATGTCCAAGTGACTTTTTCAATCCATGCACGATTCACGGCTATTTATTTTTATGACAACCACACATGCTGTGTGTGACATGCGCAGATTCTGGAGCAATGTGGGGTTAAATGCCTTGCTCAAGGGCACTGCAGCCATTACATACTGGTTAGGGTGGCCACGTCTGCCATCTCTTGGTATGTGGACAAAATGTGATCTACAGTGGAACTAACACAGGACCTTCATAAAACACAATAGTAAATACAAAAAATGCCATAATGACTGTTTTCAAATTAGAAGCTTCAGTAAACTTGTGTGTGCACAACATACAGGGTGTCCCGAAAAAATGTATACACACTTTGAATCATTGTGAAGTAGGTGTTTATTAAAATTCATTTCATTTCAAGGTGTAATAGAATTTACAGACATCACTTTATTGTTTTATCACTGCCTCTAACTGACGTTTATCGTCTACGCTATGAGACCTGCAACAGTCACTGAAAGTGAATGTCCAAAAATACCAAGAGAATTGAATGTGATTTGCATTGTCAGCAGTGACTGGACCAGAATGGATGTCAGTTTGAGAACAGGCGGTGACTAAATAATAAAATGTCTGTAAATTCTATTACTCTTTGAAAATTACATGGATTTTAATAAACACATACAGTACTTTACAGTG
Source organism: Neoarius graeffei (assembly GCF_027579695.1). Classification (NCBI taxonomy): domain Eukaryota; kingdom Metazoa; phylum Chordata; class Actinopteri; order Siluriformes; family Ariidae; genus Neoarius; species Neoarius graeffei. Next base: position 25,335,156 of record NC_083573.1, read on the forward strand.
ATTAAAAGCGTGTATATATTTTTTTTCGGGACATCCTGTATGTGCTTGACATCTTCACACACCTGTGTTTTAACGTCTTGAAGTGTGCATCAGATATGTGTGCGTCAGAGTGGCATCCTGTATTTTGTGTAATGTGTATTATTTATGAAAAAAACAGGGCACTGATACAAATTTTAGGCCAAGCTAAATATGGTATGCATTTTGGTGGTATGTCATAATGTGAGTACCTGTTTGATTTTCAAGTAATTCTTTTAGTAGTTGTTTGTTCGCTGAAGTCTCCAAACCTGAGAATTTGAGTATGGAAAAAGTCTGGAATTTTAAATTTGAAAATGTGTAGGAACCCTGCTCGGACCACTGACCATCATGGTCAATCATAACAGTTTTATAGTATGGTGGCCTACTCTTTGTAAGTGACTACAGGTATGTAATCATAATGTTTTATATCATATGGATATGAGTGCTTTACTGAGAAATATGCCACTTGTATATTTCATACGAGCTCCATCTGGGACATGGAGAACCAAAACCATGATATAAATCTTCTCGTGTTGAAAAACTTGCATTTTTCAGACGAAATACATCGCGGATCTGAGCGACATTTAAATAATATTAGTTGGCTTCAAGTGGTCTATCAGATATATTCCATTCAGCTAGCATGATACTGAACGAGTCAAAGATGAGTAGCTGAATGGAACATATCTGATAGACCATGAAAAATAGCCAGCCAATATTATTGTTATACATATACACTCTTCATATCAGCATTCTCTCAAAGGCTCATGCGAGCTTACCCGTGACTCGGTGCTGTTAGTGCGGCAGTCCAGTTAGCTTCCAGCCGGCGTAACAGTAGCAAAGCTCAGCGCTAGCTTACCTGCGACTCGGTGCTGTTAGCGCAATAGTCCAGTTACCTTCTCGCTGGTGTAGTGTTAGCGCAGGCCAATGTTAGCACAATCAAGCCAAATATAATAATAATAATAATAATAAATTATTATAATTTTTTCTTCCCCCTGTGTAATTTACTTAGTTACTTTCAAAATCAACATCAACAACTACACACAATGGAGTGACCTGGCAGCCAAAATTCTCTCAAAAACTTCTGCTTTTAATGAAGCAAAGCTCGTGGCCATGTTTGTTTACAAACCGTCACAGTCATTCACTCACGCGGAAGTTTTATATCTCTGACTTGTCTTTTTTTCCAGTTTTTCAATGTTGACTGGTATGTTTTTCTCTTGTAAATATGCATGAAGAATATATCATGAAGTTTTATTAGCCTTTCAGGTGTTCAGCGCGTCTTTAGTTTTCAGTTTATTTATTTAGCACTTAAACCTAGCACTGGATTTGCCTCATCTTCTCTCTTTCCCAGCTAACAAAGAAATGATTGTGCGCATGCACAGCACAAAAGTTTTGTCATTGGATCTTCGCATGAGCACCGACGTGTGGCATCATGTTATCTTGACAACATGCAATATCATAATATCGCACACTGATTCTCCACTGGGGAGAGTGGCATAATACACAGAGGATAAGCGATACGATCACAATACTGCATGCGATCAACAAACCCACTAGAAGGGAACAGAATACATGCTTTTATTCCATGGAAAAAGTGGCCCATATTTCAGTTCGATGAGGTCACTTCCAGTGTTTTCCCGCTGACTTGACGTGCATTGTTAAAATGGCGAACCAGATCAAATTTAAAATTCTTTTGATTAACTTGCATTTTTTGTGGATGTGTCTATATAATATAAAGAACATTACATAGTAGTGCAAAGATATGAAGTTTATCTTCTCATGTTGAAAATATTTTCACTCCTTCTCTTTGCTAACCCATGAATATGTTCACCACTCGAAGAAACTTGATATCTTCATGAAACCATGTAATATTCTTGATGTGTACATTCTAACTATAACCAGGAGAATGTAAAGAAAGCCACAGCATTTAAGATTTTTTAAGCCACAGCTTTTAAGATGACGGTGTAATATAATTAAATACCAATACACTGATCTGCACTAATTAGGTCAACACCATGTTTTTCTGAAGTACAGAATACATAAAGTCCATTCTGATCATTCACTGATGACCAATCAAAACAAAAATGGGTAAATGAGAAAACTTTTTTCCCCTTTTTTGGCAAAGTAAATTCCAAAATTTTCATATTTTTAAAAATGTAAAATATCATAATGCTATTAATGATACCAGGCTATTTTACCATGACAAAAATGAATGTTTTGCAGATTTTATGTACTAAAGAAGCTGTTTACCTGCTTATGGTCCTCATACATCACCTTGCCAATCTCAGGTCTCAGAGTTGTGACTGTAAAAAAATAAATAAATAAATAAATAATACAATAAAAACAGTGTGTTAATATACTAGCTACACATAATGATTTACCCAATTCACAATTTGACTCGATTCAGGATATTGGGTTCATGATTTGATTTTCCCCATATTTTTGAAAAAAAAAATTAAATGAAGAAAAAAAATATGCAACATTTATTTTCCCATTCTTTATCAACTTAACTACTCTGTTAAATAAAAAAATAAATAAATAATAAATTTCCCCCTTCCATTTAACACGTATATTCGTACATTCAAGCACAGTGAAATTCGTCCTCTGAATTTAACCCATTTGACGCAGTGAACACACATGAGCAAAAAGCACACACACATACCCAGAGCAGTGGGCAGCTATGCTACAGCACCCAGGGAGCAGTTGGGGGTCAGGTGCCTTGCTCAAGGGTACTTCAGCCCAAGGTTGCCCCACGTTAACCTAACTGCCTAATTTAATTTATCCAAATTTACCTCCATTTTTTCTTCTCTTTTCTTTCACTTTCAGCAATCTGTAAAATGAAAGCTCTGACGACTTAAATCTATTTGTACAATCACAAAACAGCTCTTTCCCATTTTAGATCTGGTTTTTTTTTTGTGCATTTTAGAACTGTGATGCTTCCTGTTTAGGGTGAAGTCATGCATATTCCTACTACTGTACATTATTACTTACCCACATAATTTTATTTATTTATTCTATCATTCATTGGTATTTTTTCAAGACATCATCCTGCCATGACATAGCCTGAGATGCTAAAATGGCAATAAAATAAAATGGCTGTCTAAATAAAGCAATTACAGCTAGAGAAAAAAAGAAAAAAAAATTACACAGCCTGAAAATAATCACAATTGATTTTTTAAATTTCATCAATTCAAATAGTAATAAATTTGTATCACAATTTATAATTGCACAATATATCGCTACAAGCCTAATACTTGTTACCTGCAAGTTTTAAAAATGGTAGTTATTTTAAATCAGCAAAGTGATTAAAATAAATAAATTAAATAAATTAATTAAAATAAAAAATTAACACCGAAGTCATGAACGATGAATAAGCTTCTACAGGATGTCTGAAAAGTCAGGAATCAAGACAGTAAAGTAACATATAATTTTGTATTTATTATTTGTCACATATATTCTGTGTTCATATCCTTTTCTCAGCCACTGCATCATGTTTTCATGGGTTTTGCTCCACATATAAAGGGATTCTATTCTAAAAAAGCAAACAAACAAACAAACAAACAAAGGGCAGCACAGTGGTGTAGAGGTTAGCACTGTCGCCTCACAGCAAGAAGGTTCTGGGTTTGAGCCCACGGGAGTTTGCATGTTCTCCCCGTGTCTGCGTGGGTTTCCTCTGGGAAACCCTCAGTTTCCCCCACAGTCCAAAGACATTGTCGTCTGCCTCCTTCCGTCTCAAGAGATGATTGCTGCACCAGAGTATAGTCACTGCCATGAGTTGCATTTCCTGCTGTGGCTATGTAGACCAATACAGGAGTAGCAGTCTCTCCTGCACGATGGACAGATGTAGGTTGTGGATGATTGCTCTGTAGGACTTGACTTGTGAGTGGCTCTTTTCCTCCTCAGCGAGTTGATGTGGCTTCTCTCTGCTTGCTTCACCCCGCTCTGGATGGCAGAGTTCCAGGGTCCACGCAATTCAGCCAGGCTTTCATCAATTCCTGGACATCAATTCCTGCGCTTTTCAGGTCCCGTTGGCAGACGTCTTTGAAACGTGGCCGGGGATGGCCCCAAGACCTAAAACCCTCTGATAGTTCGCCGTATGGCAGGTCTTTGGGGATATGGCCCTCATCCATACAGTAAACGTGGCCAAGCCAGCGGAGGCGACATTGGCTCAGAAGAGCGAAGACGGTCGGCAAGCCTGAGCACTCCAACACTTCAGTGTTTGGGATCCTGTCCTGCCACTGGATTCCAAGAATGCCTCTTAGGCAGCAGAGATGAAAAGAGTTAAGTCTCTTCTCCTGGACGAAGTATGTGGTCCATGTTTCACTGGAGTAGAGTAGGGTGCTGAGAATGCAAGCTCTGTACACCTGCATCTTGGTGTTCTCTGTCAGGTTCTTATTTGACCACACCCTCTTGTGAAGCTTGGAAAGGATCACCTTTGCGATTCTTGTGTTGATCTCTGGGAGAGGTTTGAGGTTATTGTGGATCCCAGGTACTGGAAGGTGTCAGAGTTGACCTCATAATCCCCTATGTGAATGTTAGGAGGGGAGTTGGTGCCTTGTCCCATCACTTCCGTCTTCTTGAGGCCGATGGTGAGGCCAAACTCGTTGCACACGTGCGCAAGGCAGTCTATCAGTCTCTGAAGGGCTTCCTCAGTGTGTGTCGCCAGTGCAGCGTCATCAGCAAAGAGGGCCTCTCTGATGGTGACATGCCTGACCTTGGTCTTGGCTCTGAGTCTGGCTAGGTTGAATAGCTTTCCGTCAAATCATGTGTGCAGGTACACTCCGTCTTCATTGTTGTCAAATGCGTAGGATAAAAGCATGGAGAAAAATATGCCAAAAAGTGCCGGGGCAAGGACGCAGCCCTGCTTGACTCCACTGCAGATCAGGATCGGTTCTGACACTGCTCCATTTTAGCATACTGTGCTGTGAATGTCCTTGTGGAAAGATTCAACGATGGCCAGCAGCTTCAGAGGCAGCCTATCTTCTTCAGAAGTTGGAACAGTCCGTTCCTGCTGACAAGGTTGAAGGCCTTCGTCAAGTCAATGAAGGCAAGGAAGAGGGACTGGTTTTGCTCTCTGCATTTTTCCTGCAGCTGTCTGATGGAGAAAATCATGTCGATGGTCAAGCTGCCTGGTCGGAACCCACATTGAGACTCTGGGTAGTGTGCTGCTAGGACTTGTAATCAGGCTAGGATGACTCTAGCGAACACTTTGCCAATGATGCTGAGTAGGGAGATGCCCCGGTAGCTGTTGCAGTCACTGCGGTCGACCTTGTTCTTGTACAGAGTCATGATTTTGGTGCCGCACATGTCCTGCGGTATGGAGCCCTCCCTCCAGCACATGCAGAGTAGTTTGTGCAGATCCTGAAGCAGTGCAGCTTTCCCATGCTTGATCACCTCTGGAGGTATCCCATCCACTCCTGGGGCCTTCCCAGCTGACAGACAATCTATGGCCTTGCCCGGGTCAGTGTCAAGCTCTTTGACAGGCAGGTCATGAATAGCGTTCAGCGCTGCTTCAGACACGACATTCTGCATGGAGTACAGCTCAAGGTAATGCTCTACCCATCTCTCCATCTGCTTCCACTGGTCAGTGATGTTCTCTCCTGTCTTGGAATTCAGGGGGACGCTCTTGATGGCAGTTGGGCTGGTTGCTTTCTTGATGTCTATGAACATGCTGCCCGTGTTTCCAGAGTCAGCTGCAGACTGTATGCTCTGACTGAGTTTCAGCCAGTAGTTATTGGCATAGCGACGAGCCATCTGCTGGCACTTACTGCACGCAGTCCTCGGTACATCCCGTGTGGCTTGGCAAGCACGCAGCTCAAGGACTAGGCGTGCCTTGCACTTGGCCTCCACTGCTGGTTCCATTTTCTGCCAGCTAGCCTCGAACCAGTCCTAGTTTCTCTGCTCCTTCCTCCTGAACGCCTCCAGCCCTGACTGGTAGACAGCAGCACGCATGTCTTTCCATTTGGAGTCAACAGTCGTTGCTTCTGTATGGCTGTTTTCCAGTGATGCTTTGTGGATTTCCAAGAACTCCTGGATTTTGGTAAGATCTGATGATCGACAGGTGTTAATGCGCAGACAGTCTTTCGATCTGGAGTGATGCATTTTACGCAGGATGAGACATATATTGGAATGGACCAGGATGTGGTCAGTGGAAGCTGTGGAAGCTTCTAGTGTTGAACACACCGTTGAGATCTTGCTTCCTGGTCAGGATTAGATCCAGCTGGTGCCAGTGATTGGATCTGGGATGACGCCATGAGACTTTGTACCTAGCCTTGTTTTGAAAGTAGTTGTTAGGTCACTGCCAGCTTGTGGAAGGAGCACAGCTCCAAAAGTCTCTGACCATTCTCGTTCATTTTGCCAACTCCGTAACGACTGACAGTAGAAGGCCAGGATTCAAAGTCAACACCGACCCTTGAAGTCTCCCAAGATGTAGAGCCCTTCTTTGTTGGGCACACTTCCGACGATCAAGTCCAGGGCATCGTAGAACTGGTCCTTTTCGTCTGTAGAGGAGCTTAGTGTTGGAGCGTAAACACATACAAAGTTAGTTACACCTGTCCTTGTTGTCATCCTCATGGTCAGGAGCCTCTCAGAACCTGCAGTAGGTGGTTCGATGGTCAACAGCAAAGAGTTCCTCACGGCGAAGCCCGTGCCATGTATGCGTGCCTCCTCTGAGCTCCTTCCCTGACAGAAGAACGTGTAGTTCTGTTCACGCAAGGATCCATCATCTGGCAACCTTGTCTCCTGCAGAGCAGCGATGTCGATGTTGAGACGGGCTAATTCTCTGTCAATTACGGCAGTCTTTCATAGGTCGTTCAATGACTGTGGGTCACTGTTGTAGCCTGGACACACTGTCCTCACATTCCAGCTTGCGATCTGAAGAACTGGCATCTTCCTTTGGATTTTATATTTGCCTGGTGCTGGAATTTACAACTGGCCTATCGATATCTCTAAGCTCCAAGCACCCTATGAAGCAAACAGGTTGTGGCGGGGTAGTACCTTATTGTCTGGGGGCTGCCCAGATTGAGGCAGGCGGTGACTACCCAATGGAATCTGAGAATTCCTCCCATTGACGGAAGCAACCCCTGGCTCTATGCCAAACGAGCCTAGGCTTATAACCAGTAAATTGTTGCTCCCAGCGTTGTGTCAATGCTAACTTAGGGAAGCTGGCGTGACCTCTCCAGGTGCAGGCCTGGGCATGTTGAAATGAAGGATAAGCTGTTGCCTGTGCAGCAGATCCTCCCACTCCTCACCTCTGGTGGAGTCCAGGGGAAAAGCAGAAGCTAGTACGCCTGGCACCAGGGCAACGCAGAAGTTGCTGGAATGATGTACATTCCATCATTCCAGCAACAGCAGACTGACTTAGGGACTCCGGCTCCAGATTACTCCTCATGGTTTACTCCCGGAGTCTCTCCCAGGAATGGGTATAGCCACGAGACAGCGGAGGTTTGAGATCAGAGTTTTCCTTCTCCTAGATGAGAAATCAACCAAGGTTGAAGAGCCCCATCTGCCCGTCCAAAGACAAGCAGGTTAGGTTAACATGGGATGGCCTTGGGCTGAAGTGCCCAAGAGTGGCGGCGCGCACGTACACAGAGGTTTTGCTCTCCTATGATGAGCTAAATTTCATTGTACATTTGTACAGTGACAAAGGCATTCTATTCTATATTCGGCTCAAAATATTTGCTAAATGTATTCCCACTGGTTCCTTACTTTTTAGACGCTTCGTATAATTTCTGTTGTACACAAAGTTTAAAGGCAACACGCTTTAATTAGTTGAAATGTTTGTCAGTCATCACATTAATGATTGGCTTGAGTAAATGACTAATGATTGATATCAGGTTTATTTAAGCCCAGTTAGTGTTAAATGCTATTTTTTCACTGTGTGCATGTCCCTCTTTCACACGATTGTATGTTGCATCAGTGAATGAGCAACTGCTGTGTCCGTGCGCATTCATGCATGGCGCACTTTGAACTGGCACTCACATCCACATGCACTCTGAATGAGCAGCACACACCTCAAGGACTAATTACAAAGCATCTGTTCCTGATCAGAGAGCAATCACTGCGTGTGCATATAAGGACTCAGAATGCATACAGACTTTGAAGTAATATGCCAAGTGTGCCTGCTACCTTGTCTAGTCCATTTGTGCCTCGCATGACCTTTGCCTATCTTTTGTTTTTAATTCTGCCTAATATTTTGGACTTGTACGCCTGTTTGTTGTTTTTAAAATAAACATACTTCCAGCAAGGGCGGCATGGTGGTGTAGTGGTTAGCGCTGTCGCCTCACAGCAAGAAGGTCCGGATTCGAGCCCCGTGGCCGGCGAGGGCCTTTCTGTGCGGAGTTTGCATGTTCTCCCCGTGTCCGCGTGGGTTTCCTCCAGGTGCTCCGGTTTCCCCCACAGTCCAAAGACATGCAGGTTAGGTTAACTGGGGACTCTAAATTGACCGTAGGTGTGAATGTGAATGGTTGTCTGTGTCTAGTGTCAGCCCTGTGATGACCTGGCGACTTGTCCAGGGTGTACCCCGCCTTTTGCCTGTAGTCAGCTGGGATAGGCTCCAGCTTGCCTGCGACCCTGTAGAACAGGATAAAGCGGCTAGAGATAATGAGATGAGATACTTCCAGCAATTACATCTGTTTACTGACAGCAACACAAACATTCATGCATTCTAGTAGTCCCAAACTAAAATGCAGCAGCCATAGGAAAAAATAAAAATATCAATTACACACACAAAAATAAATAAATAAAATTAAAAAAAATAAATAAATAACACACCACACCACACTACTTGGCATACAAACAACAGAAATAAATCAGTATTAGAATTACTGCTTTGCTTCCTATTGGCTTTTTTAGACAAATTTGTTCCCAAACATGTTTTTTCATCTTGTGGTCAGTACTCACATGGATAGCTGGCAATCTGAGGTGTGGCATGAGACAGAGCCATGAGTAAAGAAGATTTGCCCGCATTAGGAAACCTTTCAAATAAACACAATAACAAAATGAATATGTTAATATTACACAGCAGATCGACTAGAATTCTTATTCTAGATTTATAAGGAAAAAACTCGCCGGGGGGGGGGGCATACACAATATTTAAGCTTGAAATCCTGAATAACAAATATGTAAAATATGATAGTCCTTAAAATATTACTCACTAGAACCATGAGACTTGGCACAAACTAAGCAAATTTATATGAAAAATATACAGTGGGGTAAAAAAGTATTTAGTCAGTCACCAATTGTGCAAGTTCTCCCACTTAAAAAGATGAGAGAAGCCTGTAATTTTCATCATAGGTATACCTCAACTATGAGAGACAAAATGAGAAAAAAAATAATCCAGAAAATCACATTGTCTGATTTTTAAAGAATTTATTTGCAAATTATGGTGGAAAATAAGTATTTGGTCAATAACAAAAGTTCATCTCAATACTTTGTTATATACCCTTTGTTGGCAATGACAGAGGTCAAATGTTTTCTGTAAGTCTTCACAAGGTTTTCACACACTGTTGCTGGTATTTTGGCCCATTCCTCCATGCAGACCTCCTCTAGCAGTGATGTTTTGGGGCTGTCACTGGGCAACACGGACTTTCAACTCCCTCCAAAGATTTTCTATGGGGTTGAGATCTGGAGACTGGCTAGGCCACTCCAGGACCTTGAAATGCTTCTTACGAAGCCACTCCTTCATTGCCCGGGCGGTGTGTTTGGGATCATTGTCATGCTGAAAGACCCAGCCACATTTCATCTTCAATGCCCTTGCTGATGGAAGGAGGTTTTCACTCAAAATCTCACGATACAGGGCCCCATTCATTCTTTCCTTTACACGGATCAGTCGTCCTGGTCCCTTTGCAGAAAAACAGCCCCAAAGCATGTTGCCACCCCCATGCTTCACAGTAGGTATGGTGTTCTTTGGATGCAACTCAGCATTCTTTCTCCTCCAAACACGACAAGTTGAGTTTTTACCAAAAAGTTCTATTTTGGTTTCATCTGACCATATGACATTCTCCCAGTCCTCTTCTGGATCATCCAAATGCTCTCTAGCAAACTTCAGACGGGCCTGGACATGTACTGGCTTAAGCAGGGGGACACGTCTGGCACTGCAGGATTTGAGTCCCTGGCGGCGTAGTGTGTTACTGATGGTAGCCTTTGTTACTTTGGTCCCAGCTCTCTGCAGGTCATTCACTAGCTCCCCCCGTGTGGTTCTGGGATTTTTGCTCACCGCTCTTGTGATCATTTTGACCCCACGGGGTGAGATCTTGCATGAAGCCCCAGATCGAGGGAGATGAGGTGGGTGAAAGACCAAGTGAAAGTAACCGATGGTCAAACTCTCCAGCCAAGCACGACACTAGTCTTCCCATATTTTGCTATTATTAAGGATAGGTTGTACAGAGTGACGCAGGACACTCAAACCAGTGAACAGATAACCTGGTTGTTGCCAAGTGGCAAGGGCCCTTCAAGGTCACACAATGAAATCAGGAACGTCGACTATGAGGTGAGGCGAACGGGTAGGAGAGGGGCACTGCAAATCTACCACCTCAACCTGTTAAAACGTTGGAACGAGGGGGTCCCCGTGGTGTTGGTGGTTCCAGAGAAGGTAGAGCTGGGGCCGGAGATTTAAAAAAAAAAAAAAAATCTCAAACCACTCCGGTCCCTTGTGGAGACCACCTCTCACCGGCCCAACTCACAGATGTGGCCAAGTTGCAGAACAAATTTTCCGATGTGTTCTCATCCCTTCCCAGCTGCACCCACCTCATAGAACACCACATTGAGATGCCTCCAGGGGTGGTGGTGCATAGCCGTCCTTACGGCTTGCCCGAACACACACAAAAAAATAATAATAATAATTTAAAAAGATGCTTCGGAATTAACTCAAGGCTATGCTCGACATGGGCATAATCGAGGAGTCCCACAGTGACTGGAGCAGCCCAGTGATCCTGGTTCCCAAGATTGACGGGTCAGTCCAGTTCTGTGTGGACTACAGAAGTCAACGTGATGTCTAAATTGCAAAATTTGCATAATTGCCTCGCATTGAGGAGTTGCTAGATCGGTTAGGCGCTGCTCGCTGATTCGACCCTGGAGCTAATGAAGGGATATTGGCAAATCTATTGGCAAATCTATTGGCAAATCTTCTATCCCGAGAGAAAACAGCCTTTTCCACACCTTTTGGATTACACCAATTTGTCAAGCTTCCTTTTGGGTTATTTGGGGCTCCCGCTACGTTCCAGCGGCTCATGGACAAGATCCTCTGCACTCACGCCACCTACAGTGGTGCTTGAAAGTTTGTGAACCCTTTAGAATTTTCTATATTTCTGCATAAATATGACCTAAAACATCATCAGATTTTCACACAAGTCCTAAAAGTAGATAAAGAGAACCCAGTTAAACAAATGAGACAAAAATATTATACTTAATCATTTATTTATTGAGGAAAATGATCCAATATTACATATCTGTGAGTGGCAAAAGTATGTGAACCTTTGCTTTTAGTATCTGGCGTGACCCCCTTGTGCAGCAATAACTGCAACTAAACGTTTCCGGTAACTGTTGATCAGTCCTGCACACCGGCTTGGAGGAATTTTAGCCCATTCCTCCATACAGAACAGCTTCAACTCTGGGATGTTGGTGGGTTTCCTCACATGAACTGCTCACTTCAGGTCCTTCCACAACATTTCAATTGGATTAAGGTCAGGACTTTGACTTGGCCATTCCAAAACATTAACTTTATTCTTCTTTAACCATTTTTTGGTAGAACGACTTGTGTGCTTAGGGTCATTGTCTTGCTGCATGACCCACCTTCTCTTGAGATTCAGTTAATGGACAGATGTCCTGACATTTTACTTTAGAATTCGCTGGTATAATTCAGAATTCATTGTTCCATCAATGATGGCAAACCAGCCTGGCCCAGATGCAGCAAAACAGGCCCAAACCCATGATACTACCACCACCATGTTTCACAGATGGAATAAGGTTCTTAGGCTGGAATGCAGTGTTTTCCTTTCTCCAAACATAACACTTCTCATTGAAACCAAAAAGTTCTATTTTGGTCTCATCTGTCCACAAAACATTTTTCCAATAGCCTTCTGGCTTGTCCACATGGTCTTTAGCAAACTGCAGATGAGCAGCAATGTTCTTTTTGGAGAGCAGTGGCTTTCTCCTTGCAACCCTTCCATGCACACCATTGTTGTTCAGTGTTCTCCTGATGGTGGACTCATGAACATTAACATTAGCCAATGTGAGAGAGGCTTTCAGTTGCTTAGAAGGTACCCTGGGGTCCTTTGTGACCTCGCTGACTATTACATGCCTTGCTCTTGGAGTGATCTTTGTTGGTCGACCACTCCTGGGGAGGGTAACAATGGTCTTGAATTCCCTCAATTTGTACACAATCTGACTGACTGTGGATTGGTGGAATCCAAACTCTTTAGAGATGGTTTTGTAACCTTTTCCAGCCTGATGAGCATCAACAACGCTTTTTCTGAGGTCCTCAGAAATCTCCTTTGTTTGTGCCATGATACATTTTCACAAACGTGTTGTGAAGATCAGACTTTGATAGATCCCTGTTCTTTAAATAAAACAGGGTGCCCACTCACACCTGATTGTCATCCCATTGATTGAAAACACCTGACTCTAATTTCACCTTCAAATTAACTGCTAATCCTAGAGGTTCACATACTTTTGCCACTTACAGATATGTAATATTGGATCATTTTCCTCAATAAATAAATGACCAAGTATAATATTTTTGTCTCATTTGTTTAACTGGGTTCTCTTTATCTACGTTTAGGACTTGTGTGACAATCTGATGATGTTTTAGGTCATATTTATGCAGAAATATAGAAACTTCTAAAGGGTTCACAAACTTTCAAGCACCACTGTATGCAGCAGTGTACCTAGAAGACATCATTATTTGTAGCTATGATTGGCTGTGGTACCTAGAACACCTTAGAGCTGTCCTAGAGTCACTGAGGCGTGCAGGTCTCACAGCTAACCCGAAAAAGTGTGCAATTGGGCAGGTGGAAGTACAGTATTTGGGTTTCCACTTGTGTCATGGACAGGTGCGTCCCCAAATTAACAAGTCTGCAGCGATTGTGGCCTGCCTGAGGCCCAACACCAAAAAGGGGGTGAGACAGTTCCTGGGGCTGGCTGGCTACTATCATAGGTTCATACCTAATTATTCGGACGTCACCAGCCCGCTAACTGATCTCACTAAAAAGGGAGCACCAGATCCGGTCCAGTGGACAAAGAAGTGCCAACAGGCTTTCACTAAAGTAAAAGCTGCACTGTGTGGGGGGCCACTGTTACACTCCCCTGATTTCTCTCCCCTCTTTATTTTACAGATGGACACATCGGACAGAGGGCTGGGGGCCATTTTGTCCCAGAAAGTGGAGGGCGAGGAGCATCCTGTGCTGTACACCAACAGTGTGCTGTACACCAACAGCAAGCTCTCGACATGTGAAAGCAAGAACAGCATCATCGAAAAGGAGTGTCTGGCCATCAAGTTGGCGGTCCTCGCCCTCAGATACTACCTGCTGAGGTGCCCTTTCACCCTCTGTTTGGACCACGTGACCCTCCAGTCGCTCCACCACATAAAGGATGCCAATGCACGGATCACCCGTTGGTATCTCGCCCTCCAGCCATTTAAGTTCGAGGTGGTCCACAGGCCAGGGGTGCAGATGATGACGGTGGACTTCCTGTCCCATCGGGTGGTGGGGGTATGTGGCAGCAGGGTCATGGCCAAGAGTCAGTTTGTGAATGGAGGGCAGGGTCAGGGAAGGTGAGTGGCCAAGTCATTACACCTGTTGTCACTTACAGTAGTGTGTGTTTGTTGCAGTGATGGTGGAGCATAAAAAGAAGGGGAGAGCAAAGAAGTCTCTCCCAATCAGAACCCATGTGCGCGCGTGTGACTGTGTGTGAGCAGCGAGTGAGTGGAGCTGAAAAGCAGCAAAGTAAAGGAAAATACACTGTGTGAGAACTTCAGCTCCTGCCTACCATGTACTCCACCCACATCAGGAACTTATTACAGTATTCTATTCCCTTGTAGCAGGTTTCATTCATTTGGTTTGATAGCATGAAATACTGTTCGCATATCGCTTATCCTATGTGTATTATGTCACTCCACCTAATGGAGAACGAGCATGCAATATTGTTACAATACTGCACGTTGTCGAGACAACACAACGTCACATGTTGGAGACATAAAACTTCAGCGCTAGTGAGCAACTGTGACAATTTGTAAACAAACATGGCCGCAAAGTTTGCTGCGTTAAAAACGGAAGATTTTGAGAGAATTTTGGCTGCCAGGGAGCTCCATTGTGTGTAGTTGTCAATGTTGATTTGTCAATGTTGATTTTTTTTGACTTACAGTGGGGTAAAAAAGTATTTAGTCAGTCACCAACTGTGCAAGTTCTCCCACTTAAAAAGATGAGAGGCACCTGTAATTTTCATCATAGGTATACCTCAACTATGAGAGACAAAATGAGAAAAAAAATAATCCAGAAAATCACATTGTCTGATTTTTAAAGAATTTATTTGCAAATTATGATGGAAAATAAGTATTTGGTCAATAACAAAAGTTCATCTCAATACTTTGTTATACACCCTTTGTTGGCAATGACAGAGGTCAAACATTTTCTGTAAGTCTTCTCAAGGTTTTCCACACACTGTTGCTGGTATTTTGGCCCATTCCTCCATGCAGATCTCCTTGAGAGCAGTGATGTTTTGGGGCTGTCGCTGGGCAACACAGACTTTCAACTCCCTCCAAAGATTTTCTATGGGGTTGAGATCTGGAGACTGGCTAGGCCACTCCAGGACCTTGAAATGCTTCTTATGAAGCCACTCCTTCGTTGCCTGGGCGGTGTGTTTGGGATCATTGTCATGCTGAAAGACCCAGCCACATTTCATCTTCAATGCCCTTGCTGATGGAAGGAGGTTTTCACTCAATCTTACGATACATGGCCCCATTCATTCTTTCCTTTACACGGATCAGTCGTCCTGGTCCCTTTGCAGAAAAACAGCCCCAAAGCATGATCTTTCCACCCCCATGCTTCACAGCAGGTATGGTGTTCTTTGGATGCAACTCAGCATTCTTTCTCCTCCAAACACGACAAGTTGAGTTTTTACCAAAAAGTTCTATTTTGGTTTCATCTGACCATATGACATTCTCCCAATCCTCTTCTGGATCATCCAAATGCTCTCTAGCAAACTTCAGACGGGCCTGGACATGTACTGGCTGAAGCAGGGGGACACGTCTGGCACTGCAGGATTTGAGTCCCTGGCGGCGTAGTGTGTTACTGATCGTAGCCTTTGTTACTTTGGTCCCAGCTCTCTGCAGGTCATTCACTAGCTCCCCCCGTGTGGTTCTGGGATTTTTGCTCACCGTTCTTGTGATCATTTTGACCACATGGGGTGAGATCTTGCGTGGAGTCCCAGATCGAAGGAGATTATCAGTGGTCTTGTATGTCTTCCATTTTCTAATAACTGCTCCCACAGTTGATTTCTTCACACCAAGCTGCTTACCTATTGCAGATTCAGTCTTCCCAGCTTGGTGCAGGTCTACAATTTTGTTTCTGGTGTCCTTTGACAGCTCTTTGGTCTTGGCCATAGTGGAGTTTGGAGTGTGACTGAGGTTGTGGACAGGTGTCTTTTATACTGATAACGAGTTCAAACAGGTGCCATTAATACAGGTAACGAGTGGAGGACAGAGTAAACAAACTTCTTAAAGAAGTTGTTACAGGTCTGTGAGAGCCAGAAATCTTGCTTGTTTGTAGGTGACCAAATACTTATTTTACCAAGGAATTTACCAATTAATTCATTAAAAATCCTACAAATGTGATTTCCTGGATTCTTTCCCCCCATTCTGTCTCTCATAGTTGAGGTATACCTATGATGAAAATTACAGGCCTCTCTCATCTTTTTAAGTGGAAGAACTTGCACAATTGGTGGCTGACTAAATACTTTTTTGCCCCACTGTAAGTACGAGTGAAAAATACTGTGGAAGAAGAGTCTGGAAACAGAAATCTTAGTTTTTCGGTTGTTAGCCTGTGCTAGTAGCTCTCGGTAGCACTGGCTTGACTGGCTTAGCCTTTACACTAAGACCACTGCTGAATCCTACACCGGCTGGAAGGTAACTGGACTGCCGCTCTAACAGCGGGTCGTCCAGTTGCGGGTAAGCTAGCATTGGCCTTTTGTGGTCTATCAGATATATTTCATTCAGCTAACATGATAGTGAAGTCGTCTAATACAGGGCTGCCAACTTTTCGAAATTCCTTGGAGTGAGATTTTTTTTTTGGGGGGGGGTCGGGAAAATTTTTCCGCACACCATGCAGTAAGTGGGAATTTTGTATTCAGTTTGATATTCACTTGTCCCCCTCCGTTCTGGTGTTTTGTTTGTGGGTCGTCCAGCTGGAGATGGACAATGGGGGGGGGGGGGGGGGGGGGGGGGGGGGTTTGAGATTTTGGATTTAGTAGATGTTCCTGCATTCTGGTGGATTTTTGGAGTGGCCTGCTGTGCCATACCTACATTCTTACACACCCTGACTTGCCAGGCCTTCAGCTTGTGGCTAACAAAAGCACCAAGTTTTGGCTTAAAAGCCCCCACACTAGAAAACTACAGATGACTGCCAATGTTCCTGTAGCCCTATAGACCTGTGTTTCAGATTTAAAGGCAAGTTCATGTTTGAAAATATTTCATCAGCTAAGCCTAAACACCTTCTGAATTGAAACTAAATGTTAAGTTTTTAATAACTGTTGCAAAAAATAAGATTGTCCCTCACTGACTATTCATTATTAATTTAAGGGCTTTCCCCACCACTGGGTTCAGCAGAAGATTGGCATGGGGAAAAATATCAACAGCAAAAGAACAAATAAAATGCTTAAACAGTAAGCAAAATGTGCATGTGCTACAAGAAAGATTAAAATGATTAAGTTTGAACAGTATTGAAACACAAAAAGCTGAACCTTGGCCATAGGTGGGACTGTGCACACAAAGTTGGGCTTAAAAATTTTGGTCATACTTAAATAAGCTATATTAATATATTTCTTATTAATTTATTTCTTATCTATGTTTCTTATTAGTAATAGAGCATTCGTCAGGGCCTGTTATCTGACAAATATTCTCTACCTGTCTTGTCCTCTTTGAAACCCTGTCTCCTCAGTATATTGTTCTCTGTCTTTTTTTTTTTAATTATTCACAAGTTAAAGTTCTTTGATATTACAGGTGACCATGCTTTATTTACTTTAACTGAGCAATTACATACATCATAAATAATTAAAAATAAGTACCCTGTAAATAAACAATAGGTATGGTGGCTAATGGCTCTTCTTTCATTTGTAATATTATCTCTTACTTGCTTTATTTTACAACATTTCCAGTATGGCTTCAAATAAAATCATAAAGTATGATAACATACAGTAAACAAACTAAAAATGCACCTTAATAAATGTGTGCTAAGGAGGTGCTCTCCCGTGCTGCTTGTTGGGGAAGATAGAGGCTGTGGCACGGCAGTAGGCCTATAATGATACAACAGATGTGCGAGGCAGTTGGCAGAACGAATGCCTTCATTTGCGTCATTTAGTTTCTGAAACACACTGTTATGCTTCCCGTAATTAACGCTGGCATTATCTGCTGTGTAAGCTGACACTTTGTTCAAATCCAGACCAGCGGATTCCAGCTTGCTCATGCCTAGTACACAGCTCTCGATATGGCATTAAATATTCTCACAACACTTATAGGCTAAAACGATTAAGAAACTTTATATAAGTTCATAATTACGCCAGTAACACCACACATTGGCGTTAAGGTGACCATTCGTCCGGATTTTGTCCGGACAGTCCGGTTTTAGAGCCGTCTGTCCGGACGTCTGTCACGCGTCCTCACTTTTTACATTTTGTCCTCATTTCGGACCCTCAGCCGCCACCGTTGCATCAATCGTCACAAATCCCCACCCATTATTTACACTTGCTATTCTGCGATGACATACAGGCAAAGATAGCCTACAGGGATTTCTCATATACAAACATTCGTGCTGCACACGCAGCTGATGGAGCCTCTGCAGCCTCTGATTGTCTGGAAGCTGCTGTCACTCAAAAGCTGTGCTCACGCAATTGACTGATTTTTGCTCCTCCGAGCTGCACGCGCAGTGCGAATGTTTGTACGGAAAAACCTATGAATGTTGGCACGCATGCTGTTGAACAATACTCATGCCGAAACGAAAGACATCCTTTAAAAATGCTTGATGCTTAGAGCATCGTTTTGTCGGCAAGAGCCAAAAAGGAAAACACTTCGCCTTCTGCAAGCTCTGTCGCATTGACATTGATGTGGGGAGCAGAGGTAAAGGTGCGATAGACAGACACGCGGACACAGACCACCACAGAGAGAATACCAGCAGTGCTGGACAGTCATCTTTAGCATCATTTTTTGCCCCAGCTCTACCAACCCCAATCGATGACAAAACCACTGCTGCTGAGCTGACTAAATTGTTCCACACCATTAAACACCATCACTCGTACAGGAGTTTAGACTGCTCTGCAAAAGTTGACAGGCAGGTATATAGTGATTCAGCAGTGGTCAAAGGATTGACATTGGGCAGAACGAAAGCACAAGCGCTGTGCTCGAATGTGTTAGCCCCATATTCCACACGCACCCACATCAACTACATAAAAGAAAACAATCTGCATTTTTCTCTTGCCTCAGATGCCTCGAACAAGGGCGCAATCAAGTGTTTCCCTATAGTTCTCAGATATTTCCACTTCGAACTGGGAGTCCAACACGTCCTGATGGATTTTTATAATGACAGTGACGAGACATCTGCAGCTATAGCCAACCAAATAATGAGCAAGCTGGAATCTGCTGGTCTGGATTTGAACAAAGTGTCAGCTTACACAGCAGATAATGCCAGCGTTAATTACGGGAAGCATAACAGTGTGTTTCAGAAACTAAATGACGCAAATGAAGGCATTCGTTCTGCCAACTGCCTCGCACATCTGTTGCACAATACCAGTAAATTCACAACAGCAAAAATGAGTGTGGACGTGGAAAATGTTGTCCTCAAAATCTACAGCCATTTCAGCACCTCTGCCACAAGGACAGCGCACCTTCAGGAATTTTGCGAGTTCCTCGAAATGGATCGATGCAACATTGTGCGACATGTGATGACACGGTGGCCATCTCTACTGCCATCTGTGGACAAGATTGTGAAGTACTGGGGACCACTCTCAAGCTACTTCAGGAGCCTGGGAGAGGATGCATGTCCAAAAGTCCTGTGGGAGTGCTTCGGAGATGAAGAGCAGTCACTGCATGAGCTGTACTTTTTTTTCCCTCAGCCATGTATTGGTGCTATTCAGTGAGTGCATTCAGGCACTTGAAGGGAAATCCTTCTGCATCACATCCGTCTACCACCTGATGACCAATTTACAGAACCAGCTGGAGAGGAGACAACGAGACAGCTACTTCGGATTCACTGTGAACAATAAGCTGAAAGAGCTCACTCCACATCTTAGCAAGAGATGCAAGGCTGAGTTTGTTGTGGTCTACGAAAGGGCATTCAAATATCTCCAAGACAGATATGACTTCTCTGAACAGAGCTTCCACAGCCAGGTGAGCAAGTTAAGTCTGAAACATGCAGTCCCCTTTGATCAGTTCTGTGAAGCAGTGAAGGCGTGCAGAGTGGATGTGGAAATGGATGACCTCTATGAAGAGTATTCCTTTGTGGAGAAATTTGTCAGCAGCTCTGCGGAGGTGGAGAACTGGAGCACTGAGGAGAGATATTTGAAACTCTTCACCCAGACAGATGTATCTCTGAACAGCTTGAAGATCATCAGTGCCTACCTATTTTCCATTCCCTGCAGCAATGCTCATACTGAAAGAGTGTTTTCCATAATGACCACTGCATGGCGTAATGAAAGGAATCATCTCGAGGTAGACTCAGTGAAGGCAGAGCTCCAGGTCTGCATCAACCTTACAGAGGATTGCACAGAGATGTACGAGAAGTTCCTGGCCAATAAGGCACTTTTGGAGGCAGCCAGGAAAGGGCTGAAATACAAGAAGTAGGCCTAGCCTAAAACACCTCTGGTGAGTGGTTACCCATGGCATTAGCCTTTATATAAAAAGTTATAGGCTTATTACCACAAAGTAATTTAATTTAAATTAAAATGTGATTCAGTATTTCAAATAAATTAATACTGTGGGCTTTCTCCTAGGTGAATTGGCAGAGCAGTCAGAGCAGAGCAGAGCAAAAAGACCAGAATGGAGGAAGAGCCTAAATGATGCCTGGATGAGCAAATGAACATTCTAGACTAATGTTTTTGTTGTTCAGTAATGTTTAATGATGTTTTATCCAAATTCCTGTGGATAAGGTTATAGGCCAAATGTAAATGACATGGTTGACTGTCATTTTTAATGTTTTTCTTTTTGATATTTTTTTGGATGAGCATAAATGAACACAACAATGTTTTGTTTTTAGTTTAGTTCCTGTGGATAAGCCAAGGCCAGTATAGTAGGCTAAATGACAGTAGGCCTACATGTTTCTTGACTCATTTTTCGATTTTTCATTTTTTTTTCTTTTTGGTCATTTTCAAGTGAATAAATATGTTGGCCTATGGCATGGCAAAGACTGTTTTTTCAGTGTCTATAGATGGACACAACTCTTTACAGTGACGTTTTGTTTCTTGTTGACATGGTCTTGACCATCATTTTCCACATTTTTCTTTTTGATAGGTGTTCCAAGTTAATAAATATATATTAACTTCATACGTTTTTTTATAAGTTTTTCTTACTCCCCCCGTAACGCGACGGTGTCCTAACTTTAGGGCCTTTGTCCTCACTTTTGGACACAAGTGTCCTAACTTACAGACTCATGTCGGTGGTCACCCTAATTGGCGTGCATATGTACAAACCTGTCTGAGACACCTGTCTGAGACACCCGTCTTCAACTCGGATACCTTCTTCTCTCTCCTCTTCCTCTAAATTGACGATAGGCAATTATCCAACTTCCGGCGAGTGCAGCATCATTAGATGCGCCACCTACCATAGGGGAGTGTGTACAGAAGGGAACACCTCTCTGCCTGTTTAGCCGTGCGTAAGGCGTAACTGATCAATCGCAAGTGGTTGGCGCGACGCAATGGGTAGCCTAGATTAGATAGATAAACTAGATTTTTTTTCTAGCGTGAGAAATCGGAGGTATGGCGTGTGAAGACAATCAAATGTGTGTCTCACGCTCATTGTGTGAGAGTTGGCAGCCCAGTCTAATATTATTTAAATATGTCACTCAGATCAGATGTAGTTCGTATGAAAAATGTGAGTTTTTCAACACGAGAAGATAAACTTCATATCTTCAAGCCAACATGTGATTTTCTTTTTATTATATAGACACATTCCCAAATAAAATGCACCCAAATTTATCAAAACAATTCGTCAGTTCCGGTGACGTCATCACAGCAAATGGCTGCTTGAGATAACAGCTCCTCCAAGAATTTAGCTATTTCGCCCCAAAAAGTAGTCAAATACCATTGACTTTTTATAATACACGATCAAAATGTCGGGGGCGAGACAAAAAACAAGGGAACAGCTTGGAAAAAAAAAAAAAGGTACTGGACAGACTAGTGCAGTTGGTGGAGATAATGCTAGTTCACCTCGTGACGATGCTAGCTTAAACCAAGTCACGGCAGCTAGCCTGACAAAAGTACTAGAGGAGATTCGGGAATTTCGCAAAGATATGAAGGAACAACTTAATGACATCAAAGTTGAACTCACTAAAGTGGACCAAAAAGTTGAGGAGGTGGAAAATCGAATTGGTGTAGTAGAAGACCGCACTCAGAATGTGGAGCAAGTGTTAGGAAAACTGATAAAAGAAGTGACCCAACTCGAAAATAAAATACTCGACCAAGAAGGTAGATCCAGACGAAAGAATATAAGAATATACAAATGCCCCAGAAGACGCAGAGGGATCATCAATGATGGACTTTGTGGAAAAGCTGTTGCATGATAAACTGGAAATACCTGAAACAACGAATATCGACATTGAGAGAGCACACAGAGCACTTGTGCCTAAACCTACTGGAGATAAGGAAGACAAGCCACGGTCAATAGTGATCAGATTTCTCCAATACAAAACTAAAGAAGAAATCCTACGCAAAGAGCGGGGGAAGAAAAAAAAAAAAGTGTTCTTAAACGATGAGACACATTTTTTGACAACGACTATCCCCCAGTTGTTTTACAGAAGCGAAAGGAATATGCCGAAGCAAAACGAGTCTTGAAACAAAACGGCATTCGTTTCCAAACTCCTTTTCCAGCCCAACTGCGAGTGTACTACAAGAATGGGACACGGCTCTACCAATCAGCAGAGGAAGCAACGACAGATATGAAGAACAGAGGACTCCATCAACACGATTAGGGTTCCACCAAAGGAGGATCTAATCGCGCAGCTGTCACACACTGCATGGGAGAGAGTAGAGTCCCGTGGACGGAGAGGGGAGGATGCAGAGCAAGAATGAGTTCTGCGAGTTAACAGGGACATTCCCCCCCACCATCCCCGCTATGGGTAGGCTACCTATATGGTTAAAAGATGTTTGTAAAAATATTTAACATCCCAAATCTTTTTTTTCTATTTATGTTTGAGACAATTTTCTTCCCTGACAAATACAAATTAACCTAGCCTACAATGGAGGAGTTAGTCCTAAAGTTAGCCTTAGCACTTGGATGGACAGAGACTTTTTTCTTTCCTCTTTAGGAAATCCTAGTGGAGGCCCTCAACCTACTGAGAGGAGAGGCTTTCCTCCGGAGCTAGATGTTCCTTCTAGCTTAATTAAGGGTCATTTAAGGACCTCAGCCTTGGAATGACTGTTAGTTTGTTTCTTGTTTTATTGTGTGAAAAATGTTATTGACTGTTCTCTCAGGGAGTATATCACTTAAATTTTGTTTCAACATAAGGATGCATATACACATGACCTATGGCCAGTGACAAAGTTAAAATAATTTCTTATAAACGTTAATGGGTTGTTAAACCCAATTAAGCGCTCCAAAATTCTTTCTAAAATGAAAAGGGAAAGGGCACATATGGTATACTTACAGGAAACCCACCTAAAATGATAAAGAACATGGAAAACTAAAAAGAATGGGCTTTAACAAAATCTTTTCAAATCATATAAACCAGGACATAGAAGAGGAGTGGCGATTCTTATTTCTAAGCAGGTCAATTTTGAAAAGATGTCTGAAATAAAAGATAAGGATGGCAGGTATGTCTTAGTTAAGGGAAATGTAGATGGAAATATAATAACTTTACTAAATATATATGCACCTCCAAGAAGTGATATTTCTTTCTTTCAAAAGATAACAGAAGGCCTGCTGATATGTAGGGGGATCTTAATATTCATTTACAACCAAAACTTGATTCTTCAAGTGGAAAAACAAATGAAACAAAGTCCCTATATACCGTAGAAAAGTCAACACGCATTTCAAAAATGTGGGACTAATTGACATCTGGAGAGAACTGTTCCTGCAAAGAATAGATTATACCCATTACTCTGCCCCTCATTCCTATACACAAGAATAGATTATTTTATAACATTTGGAAAAGATAAAGATAAAATCTATTCCTGCGAAATTGGGATAATCGATCTGAGTGACCATGCGCCCATATACGGTACCTAACAGTTGACCTAGACCAGCGACCCAGAAATACTATATGGAAGTTAAACTCTGGCCGACTGAAAGATCCTAATTTTAAACAGGACATTAGAAAAGAAATAAACACTTTTCTAGAATTCAATGATAAAGAGATCACATTCCCCATACTATGGGATACAATGAAAGCTGTTTTACAAGGGAAAATTATAGCAATAGCTTCATGCAATAAAAAAGAAAGAAGGAAAGCATTAGAAGGACTACAGCAAAAATTGAAGAATTTAGAATTAAAACAAGATGGATTTAGATAAAAATACATTTCAGGAAATTGAAAAAGTTAGAAATGAAATCAGAAATATAACCACACGAGATATTAAAAGAAACCTTGTGTATCTAAAACAGAGACACTATGAAAGTGGCTCGAAATCAATGAAGATACTTGCATGGAAGTTGAAGAAAAAAAATAGCTGAAAATACAGTTCATAGAACACAAGACCCAAGAACAAAGGAGATTAAAAACAGACTAAATGAGATTCATGAAGCATTTGAGACATTTTACAAAGGCTTATATACAAGAGTCGCAGGAGGAAGTGTGGCTCAGATTGACACCTTTCTGAACTCTTTGCAATTACCCACTCAAACAGAAGATCAGAACCAAAAGTTGATGGCTGAAATAACAGAGAGCGAACTGCTAGCAGCAATTAGTCGGCTCAAAGTAGGCAAATCTCCAGGTTCAGATGACTATACAGCAGAGTGGTACAAGGAGTTTAAAAATGAGCTAGTGCCGGTCATACTCCCTGCACTAAACTGGACCTTGAAAAAAAAGCACAAATACCTCCTAGCTGGAATGAGGCAATTATTTCAGCCATTCCAAAAGAGGGCAAGGATAGAACAGAATGTGCATCATATAGACCGATATCTGTATTAAATATAGACTATAAGATGTTCACTTCCATTATGGCCAGACGTTTTGAAAAACTTATGACCATACTGGTCCACAGTGATCAGACAGGTTTTATACATCGTCAAACGCAATATACGACAAACTTTGCATATTATGAATCAAATTCAGAAAGCCAAAATGGAGGCACTAGTAGTTAGTGTAGACGCTGAGAAAGCTTTTGACTCAGTCAATTGGGCTTTTCTCTATAGAGTCCTACATAGATTTAGTTTCCATGACAGGATTATTAAAACTATACAAGCACTATATAATAACCCTACAGCAAGGGTCAAGGTTAATGGTTACTTATCAAATAGGTTTACCCTGGAAAGGGGATCAAGACAAGGCTGCGCTTGGTCACCACTATTACTC